>NW_009926724.1:333686-394621 GCF_000696875.1 Nestor notabilis
TGAAAGAGCATTGCAAACAAAGAAACAACCCCTGGCATCCCAGCACAGAAAGTCCTCCTACCAACACACACGTTGGGTGAGAAAGGTTTGCTAACAAAATGCAGTTTTCCCCAGCAGGGAGTATTTTGCATAAGTAGATCTTTCTTAGAGACCCCTAGAGACCCCTATGACCTGCTGGCAGTGGGAGGAGAGGTACACCAAGAAAGCAGCACGCCATGGCTTCACTTGGGTCCCACAGTGCCCCGAGAAGAATACTTGCCGTTGGACATAGTAGAACATGTTCAAGAAATGCTTTAAGATAAGCATGGCCAAACTAGCCCTTTAGGAGCTAGCTGGACTTGCCAGACTAGATAGCCAAGTTACAACAATCAATTCCTGTTTGAATTGTAAACTTGTATGCTGCAGGACTGGCACTTACCCCTGAACCAGTGGAACAAAATTATAGCTGACAAAACTGGAATCAAGAGACAATCTGACATATACAGCCATACATTTGGATTAGAAATGCTAGAAAACAACATTAAAATAAAAATTCCGATGAGGCTGGAGAACCTCAGACTTTGATGTATAAAAGCCAGCCCTTAGTTACAAGGATTTAGGTAGGTTGTATCATAATTGCTAACCCTGGGACTTCTTTTTCTGAGGCAGGCAGCTCTGCTTAGCATCAGCCCCATGTTGTCACTCTGTTCCCAGCCAGTCTTGCTCAGCAAGCACAGAAAGATGTCTACTCAGTGGTCTAGCTATGTGAGTAGTGCCATACCCTTTTGCCTCCTCCCAAAAAGTGGATTTGTGACTATTTAAAATTGAAATACTGTTTTCCAGCATGAGAACTCCACTTGCTGTTGGGGATTGTATGCAAAAGAAAAAATAATATATATTAATGTATGTAAAACTGAAAGAAAAAAACCCTTGAGAAATTTATGTAGCTAGCTGAAGAACAACTTGTGAGAAAATTGTTATACAGTGGTTAGTGAATTACCTTTTCCAGAGTGGCAGCAGCTAAATTATCAATATCCAGCAAGTGATAGTCTTGATTACAGTAAATCCTAAAGGCAATAAAACCTCTTCAATGGAAAAACCTATTGCATTGTTATTTGCAGAATCAAATCACTTCATGTCAAGCCTTTGATTTCTGCATGCTTATTTTGGACTTCGAAGGTTGCATAATGCATTAAAACCTGAGCCCCACAAAGCTTATCTGCCTTGGAAAGTGAAAAGAGTTTAAACTGTGATGGTTAAACTGTGATTAACCAATGTTAAAACTGATACAGAAAGTCCTGCACAGTCAGCCAACTTACAGCTCTAGGCTGATCATGGGGACTCAGCAAGGTCCTGATTCAGCTTCAGTTTTTATGAATCTGGAAGAGTGAAGCAGTGTTAACCAGGAGAAGAAAAAGCAGCCAGAAAACTCACCCCAAACCCAAGAGCTGAAGCACGTCTTTATTGTGGTCTTATTTGTCCACAAAGCACATTTAATCTGTCTCAACCATTACAGCTAAACTTTTACTACTTATAGGGTTGTATTGTTCCAATCTATCTACTGTGTTCTATTAAAACTAATTTTAAAACAGGAGATCTCAAGGTTGTAGCTGGCTGCTCTTGCTCATTTTAAGACACAACATCAAACTTACCAATGTCAGCAGAAACCTTCATAAGTCCCCTGTTATTTACAGTAATTTTATTTTTGTTGGATTTCTGGGTAAGACTTTGAATAATCAAACCTACGCAAGAGAAAAAGGCAACCCAGATTTTTTTCTATACCACCTTTCTATTTTTTCTCACTTTTCAAAGATGTTTGTAAAAGTCCTTAATTTTAAAGATAGGATATTCAGATGGCAGCTAACTGATTATAGTTGCTCCTCCGATTTTCTGTGATACGAGGGTGCGTAACTGTAAATACCACTTCCAGATTACAGTTCTCTCCCCTAGCTGAACACAGCTTCCTGAGAATGAGCCTACCTTCTGGGAAGCGCATCCAAGGGACTCAAATTTAGACATCTGGGTGACTAAGCGTATCATATTAACTCATGTCTGAAAACACATCTGTACAAGGAAACTAGGAACAAACTAGAGTTCAGAGACCCCAGGTGATACAAAAGGCAAATGGGCCTGATCCTTTCAGGGGAGGCACTAGATGAGATTTCACCTGTCAGAATGAAAGTAAAGGAGATGCTGGGTATATTGATTCCTGAAACGTCCGCAGATCAAGTGGGGTCTATCAACATTCAGGGGATGCAATACATTTTCCCTGAGGATCACCAATTACCTTGTACAGACACTTGTCATTACTTAATAATGTTTCTGTCTTACATTTAAAATATATTAACATTCAGTATTTTCTCAGGGCGCAGCATAACCCAGAACTCACTGACCTCAGCCTTTCATCTGCAAAATAAGCTTTGGCATTAGGAAGGGATAGGTGAACACACACAACCCGCCCCATTTTCTATTTTTGCTAGGATATCCTTTGAAATCTTGTAGTTATTAAGACCGGAAAAATGAAAAAAAATCAAAAGCTTCTTTCTTAATATAGACATGCAGAGAGAATCATCTTACCCAACACTGAATGGCTAAAAGTTAGACATCTAGGCTAAGCTAGTTATTTTAAAGAAATCCAGTGCCTCTCACAGACAACCCACTCTATTGTATCAGAGGGAGCTTAAGCCATTACATAGACACTTGCCCACAGATGGACAAATTAATCCTTCCCTGGGATTCCCGCTTTGCATATCCTAGTCTTTGCTTCACTGCCATAGTTGAAACAACAAAGAAGTAGTAACAATCCTCTATTTACAACTGCTGCATTTCAAGTCCCAAACAGAAACATTACCTGGCTGCTCTCCCAAGTTGTATGCGGCACCTGAGAAAGAAATGGAAACAGACAAGTGCTGAGACAGGGCTCAAAGTGACAGCCTGCCTTTGTCTCCTGCTTCGGTATGTTGGCTGCTCATCCACCAGGCCTGAGATTTCTGGCTGCCGCTTCTGGGCCTGTGCGTCACCTGGAAAACACAAACAACAAGAGATGCCTTCAACTTCACCAAAAACATTTCACGTGAAATGTAGGTGCTGCTTCAGCCACCTGGTTAGTGCTCACACTGACTGGCAAGATGTGGGGACAATGTCAGGTCTGTGAAAATGGACACTGAGAGAACATAGCTTCAGAGGCAGCCTGGAGTGATGCCCCAAAAGACAACTGACCTGATGACTCTGAGAAACATGCCCCATCCACACTTTAATCTTGTGAAGTGAGAAAAGCTCATGCTGTATAGTAACCTTCTCCTTTCCCTGCCCAAAGGGAAAGGAGAAGGTTACTTGAACAGCTTCTCCCACACCAACCTTAGATGTCCTCCCTGCCCCTCCCCAGGCCCAGTCTTTTAATATTCCTTTCAGAGGGGCAGGGGGCTAAAGCCATCCTTGAGAAAAACCCCATGCCAGCTAACTGTGATGATCCTGCAGTAACCAGATTCCTTACCATCATCTGCAAAATAGGACAGGAATGGTGCACGAAGAAGCTTCCCATCACTCTTTTGCACAGGAGGAGATGCTAGTTTCTTCCAAGAGTAGAATCATGAAGAATTTTTAATGCCGATAGTGTGACCTAATCACCCTGAATATTTTGAAAGAAGTAAATATGAAGGTGAAACATGTGCCATAGCTATGTTCACTACTAATCTAAAAGGCCCTGATCATTTTATAGAGTTTGTTACTGAATTGAGAGACAGAACCATGTCATAGCATCATAGAATGGTTTGGGTTGGAAGGGACCTGAAAGATCATCTCGTTCCAATGCCCGTTCTATAAGCAGGGACACCTTCCACTAGACCAGGTTGCTCAAAGACCCCTCCTACCTGGCCTTGAACACTGCCAGGGATGGGACAACCACAACCTCTCTGGGCAACCTGTGCCAGTTTCTCACCACCCTGAAAGAACTTCTTCCCAATATCTAATATAAATCTATCCTCTTTCAGTTTAAAGCCATTCCGCCCTTATCCTGTCATTACACCCCTTTGTAGAAAGTCCCTCTCCAGGTTTCTTGTAGACCTCCTTTAGGTACTGGAAGACTGCTTGCTATAAAGTATCCCCAGAGCCTTCTCTTGTCCCGGCTGAATAAGCCCAACTCTCTCAGCTTGTCTTCACTGGAGAGGTGCTCCAGCCCTCTCACCATCTTTGTGGCTCTCCTCTGGACTCACATGAGCAGGTCCATGTCTCTCTTGTGTTGGGGGCCCCAGAACTGGATGCAGTACTGCAGGTGGAGTCTCAGCAGAGCAGAGTAGAGGGCAAGAATCACCTACCTTGACCTGATAGCCATGCTCCTTGTGATGCATCTCAGCATACAGTTGGCTTTTTGGGCTGCGAGCACACACAGCTTGGTCATGTTGAGCTTCTCACCAACGAGCTTGGTCATGTTGAGCTTCTCAGGTCTGCTCTCAATCCATTTTCCACCTGTCCTGTAGCTGTGCCTGGGATTGCCCCTACCCAGGTGCAAAGACTTGGCCTTGTTGAACTTCATGAGGTTGGCATTGTCCCGCCTCTTAAGCCTGTCAAGGTCCCTCTGGATGCCATCCCTTCCCTCCAGCATGCTGACTGCACCACACAGCTTAGTGTCATTGGCACACTTGATGAGGGCACACTCAACTCTGCTGTCCATGTTGTCAGCAAAGATGTTGAACAGCTCCTTTCCCAATACCTGAAGAACAGCACTGGTTTCCACTTGAACATTGAGCTGTCAGTCTATTATATCAGCTATCTGCAGGACTGAGCACAGCAGTAAACCCAAGTTCTAACAAGTGACCAGAAGAAGCATCTTTATAGTGGGTTTTTGTACCTAATCCTTTTTCACAACATTGGAATGAAAGTGGCTCAAAACATGCTCAGAATAGGTAACAGAAGACGTATGAAAGAGTCTGAATGAAACCCTTGCACTTAAAACACAAAAGTGATTGTAAAAACAAATGAATTTGTGTTTGATTTGACAATCTTTCTCACAACCTGGATTTCCTTGCTGTCCAAGAGATAAGCTTACGCCCATTGCTGCAGACTATTTGGAGCTAGTTGTTCTTCCACCTCCAAAAAACAAGGGGTAACTCTCCAGTATTACTCCAGTTGGTTTAGAAACACAGGGAGGCAGAGACAGAACCCCACAGTGGTCCAGCTTTCATGAACAAAGGCATTAAGACATGCACTAATAGAAAACCTGCCACAAAATTCCCTGTTAAAAAAGCTAACAGATGGCAATTCAGAGCAGGAAGTCCTGGAGAACTAGAAACAATGAGAAGTAAAACACAAAAAGGTTGGCACAAGAGCTCAATTCATGACCTTTATAAAGCCCTCTGTGCACACAAAGCCCAGCTGTAATTTTTGGTTCATACTGAACAGGATTTCTTTACAGTTTTCAACTCTGCGTATGCAGATGAGTAGACAGAAGACCAGGGACAATGGCAGCACTCACAGAGTAACCAGGGACTACTTAAAGCATCTGGCTCTTTCTTCAGTTTAGACCTCACTTGGGGTTTGTGCCTCACACTGTGCTCCCATAGTGTATGACTACCCCATTATGTAGGGCTGGTAAGTCAAAAGCTTGGTGTTTCCCAAAGGTGGAAGACAAGACGGGATATGTGCTAGGACAGCTCCTCCATGCAATAGCTGCAGTGGCTGGCAAGCCTGGATAGCTGCCTGCCACCTGTGTGCCACAGGCCCCGGTGGTGGTGGAGGCACCAGCCAGCAGGTGCTCAAAAAGGTCAGCTCAGACATTGTTCCTGGACATACCTCCTTTCCCTTCTAGTGTCCTTGGTCCTCACTCTCTGCAAGAGTCTTTTGTAAGGCACAGATGGGTTCACCCTAGCTCCCTTATGTTCAGCATCAAATGAGCATGAGTGAAGCATTTTTTCCCCTCCATCCCTCAAACAGAAGATGCACTGTTGAAGCCACCTCTGTTCCTTGTTTGCCTGCATGCATGGAGAATTTAAGTCTCACAACACAAGTCCAAGGTACCCGGGAAGCACCTGGTGACCCTTTGTCACTGCAGCTGACAGAAATTACCCTTATAACTGAGCACCAAACCAGCTGGGAAATTCACTTCCCCTTGGACTGGCAATGCAGTCAGTCCTTCACTAACCTGAAAAACAAACCAATCCAGCCTTCTCCCACCATCATCACACAGACATGCGCAGTACACCTTCTGTTACCCAAATACTTCATGGAAGATCAAAAATACTAATTAAATTTGGAAAGTATACGCTTGGGCTTTAAAAACTGCCTCAGGCACCTTTGGCCCAAGCACACAGACTACAATGTCTCTTGGCTGGCTCTCCAGGTTTTGCAAGCAAGACTGTGCTCTGGGAGTAGTAAACCCAAACAGCAGATCAGAGGATTCCCTGTGGCCAGCTGGCTTAGATAACAAGCGGGTGCTCATGCAAGCACTGCCAAGGCAACAGGAAGGAGATGCCAGACATCTGGCTTAGTAGTACAGTGTAGAGAACATAGTTGTCTCCTACATTCATCTATCCAATCTATCTAGCTAGATTCACTTAACTGGTACCCATCAGCAAAGTATCTGTCTGCCTATAGCATGTGCTTACTGCTCTCAAAACCATATGAAGCCTCACACAGACACTGCTGTAACTAGCATGGAGTTGTCTGCAAACAGAAAAAGAACAGACCTCACCGTACACCTAGTTCTTTGCACAAAATAACATGTAACACTCAATCATCTGCTTTGAAAACATGCAACTAACCACAGAATAGCTCACCAAGCTCAACAGTCCTCATTAGGTCATTACTGAGGTGCTGTTCATCTAATTCCTCCTGCTGGTCTGTTATCAACATCAACGGGATAATTTCTTACATAGAAGCATACTGTCTTGCAGTCACCACATGGTGCTCTTCTTCAGGCAAGTTTACATTACAACTTTCGTGGAGTGATACATAACTGAGTTTTATAGGAGCAGAATTCTTTTAAGACAATAACACTTCCCTTCCTAATAAAGCTGGTTAGGATTATTTTATCTATGTATGTAAAAAAACCGAACAACAAAAACAAACAAAAACCAGAAACCAGACAAACCAAAAAACAAAACAAACAAAAAATAGAAAGCATTGTTTCATCAAAACCAGCTCTCTACAGACAGAGTTTACATTAAGGAGACTTTCACTGAGAGAAATTGTACAGATCCAGGAAAGATTCACAGTGAAATGAGTATTTTGACTACAGGGAACAGCTTGAGACACCTCTGTCCCTGATAGATAAATGGTGCATACTGTGTGTTACACTAGACATGGCTAAGGGGTACAGCACCAGATTCAGTCTCAGCTCAAGCTGGAACACAGGCAGCGGAGACCAGCAGCCTTCCACAGTGACTTTGGGGTGATCAGGGTGATGCGACCACAGCCAGCCACCAGCTGGGCAGCAGTCATCCTCCTGGCAAGCAGAGGCTGGTCAGAGGACCTCAAAAAAATAAAAAGAAGAGCCAACACACTTGAAGGCCCAGGCCTTCACCATTGACTGAGTAGTCAGCAGTGACTGAATTGGTAATTTACCCACGTAATCTTGGGCTAAGTGGACTGTCAGTGAGCTGTACAGCTTAGGTTGTTTAAACTTTCTTCCCCCACAGAAGATACTGTTTTTCATTCAAAAATGATTCTTGAATTTAACAACTTAACATTTACTTAGTGAAAAGAAAAAACATAAAATATTTCATCAGGTGAAAGAATTTTGTATGTTATTAACAGCAGAAAAGTACATCATGAATTTGAACTGACCTTTTAAATACAAAGTGGTCGTATATGTGTATTTAGAAACAGCCTAAAATATAGGAGTTAAATCCAAAAGGGGACATCCAACAAGCACATTCACTGTGAGACTGTCACCTCTGAGGAGAGAGTTGGGTGTTAGAACAGTTTCAGTAGCTAATGTTATATGGTATCAAAATGTGTGAGCACATTCTAATTCTGACAAAGCTTTAACTTTTGTCTTCCACAAGTTACATGCCTCTAAAACTCATCCCTCAGGCCTGGTTATGAAGCATGAAAGATCACAGGACTCTACAAATGGCTGCTCTTACACAAGATCTTTCTGAAGTGTAGGCATACACACTTGCTTGAGCCATGCCACAAAACTCAACTCCACATTCATGGCAACTTTTCTTACACCTCTGACCATGCACACAGATGCAAAGACAACCTTGGTATCATCACTCCAGAAGCAGAACTCATGAACAGCAGCAAACGGACATTGTTGGTTTCATTGGGCTTTGGTGGTTGGGGCTTATTTTTTTTTTCTGGTTGGTTGGTTGGTTTGTTTTCATGGGGGGTTTTTTTGTGGTTTTTTTCTTGTTTGTTTGTTTTGGGTTTTTTTTTGTTTTGTTTTGGTTTGGTTTTTTTTGTTTTTATCTGGCTGCTTGGGGAGAATACTTCGAGTTATCTTGTTCCTATTCACTAAGGAGGCAGCAGTAACCTAACAGAAAAACATGTTCCCCCATCCAGTTTGGAATTCTAAGTTGAGAGGAAAATCCCTCAAAGATTGAAACACTAGAACTGAAAGACTTATTCAGAAAGACTGCAGCAAAACCTCACAGGAACTATAGCCAGCTTAAAAGATGGTGTGTGCTACCTCAATCTAACGCACCAGCCCTGGACTACTTCTACAATCCTTCCCAAGTTTTCTTCCTGTGGTGGAGAATAACAATTTTTGGCTTGTCATCTGAACACATCCTGTAGCCTAATGCATTACAAACACCTTTTTAGTAGTACAGCTGCATCAAGCCATCATCTGTATTGCACTTTGGAGCCAGAGCCCTAGCTATTTTCATGAGTTAAAAAAGGACTAATAAAGAAAGCAACATCTTGGGCAAGATATTCTATGCCAAAACAAACTTCAGCCAGGCTTTTTTTTCTCCTTTACCTATTGCAGCAAATACCAGATGAGATATGACATACCTTTACAGGCAGCCCTGTGAAACCTTCAAGTGCTATGCATAGTGAAGGCCACTGCTGATACTGTGTTCAAAAACCCTAATATGGGACAAATGTCAAAGTGAGAAAAGAGCTAGGAAATGTTAATATGCCTTTAATCTCATGATGGCTCTTCATCACAAGGCAAACTGCTTGCTAGAGCTTCACTTGTACTACAATAAGTTTGCTGAAATGAATGTAACAGCTTTGTTAATGCTGAGCTACTATTATGTTCTTAAGCGTGCATGACTTACTTTTAACAGAACAGTTCAGTTCACATTTGTTACACAGACAATAGCAGCACTGTGGAAGAGGGTAGAAAACTTTGAAATCTCCAGAGGCATGTTCATTGTGACAGTTATTCATGGGTTGTTCAAAGCTCACTTTCAACAGAAAATAGACTCTTGTACTAACGCAAGCCTCCTCCCCCGCCCCTTTTAAAATAGTTGTTCCATTCATAAACTTGAAGTAATAGCAAACATTTCATGACCACTCCTAAAGGTATATGAGAAAAGTCTAAAACCATTTCAAAGTTAATACATTTAAGCTGCAAATATATCTGGAGATCATGAATTTCACTGGGCAGGAAATAAGAAAATATCATCTGTTGATGTGCAACAGCCCATTGTTTATTCAAGGCAGACAGAGGGAGCTGTTGCTATTCAAACGAGAGATGCTCTCAGACAGACACAGATGATGATATATAATCAAGTAGTTTGAAAGATGACTGGCACCGAAAACCTCATTTACTAAGGTCATAGAGAAAATGCATCTGTAATTCTCCCTATTTGCTTGTATAGTTTTCATCATCTCTCGCAAAAAAGCACCAACAGTAATGCAGAAGTGTTGCATAACATTTAAAATAAGTTTTTCAAGCCTGCCTCAATCACAGTCCATTATCAAAGCCAAGTAGATTTGAGAGCATTTATCCACAAATGCACCTTATACTAGTGTAAAGAGAACACTTACCATGGACCAATAGAATGGGTTGCAGACTGAAAGGGACATGGGCACAACCCATGCTGCCTCAGGGCATCATGCTCCCAGGTTCAAATTGACTGCTGCAGGCTTGCAACATAACCCTTGCCAAGTCATTTAGCTCTGGTTTCCTGCCCTGCAATAGCCTTTTGCCTCCTAGCACTGTTGGTAACAATTTTATGTAGGATGCAGGTCCATTTTTCCAGGCTCAGGCTATTTTCTCAGTGATCCATCTAAAGGCTGGCACCAAAATTGTTAAAGAACAACAAGTTGTCTTCAAAGTCTAGGAACAGGAAACTGTGAGGACCTGTTCAGGACCAGACTGAAGTCCAGTTAACTGATGTTTTCTATCTAGAAATTATTTAGAACCAAAAGCCAATACAGATTTTGACACCACTACTTCCTTCCACTTTGACAGGTAAGAGATGAGTGTGTTCCAAAGAATGCTTTTATCTAGACCATTAACTGCATTCATGGATATTCAGCATGTGCATTAACTTGTCTAAACCTTTCTTAAGTTTTACTAATACTCTCCATAGCATTCTCTAGCAGCGAGGTCCACAGGTTGATTAAGCACTGCAAGGGGAAAATAGTTTTAAACTCTCCACCCAATGACCTCATTTGCTGCCTTATTTTCTTCCTGTGAGAAGTTTCTCAACAGCTCTTACTCTCCACCATGCATACAGGAACAAACCCACTGTCTAGTTATCAGCTATGGCATTAAACACCAGTCATCACTGCTGTTCTCCCAGAACAGGGTTTAACCACAGAATGGAGGAGAAAGCCAACACCTTAGAAGTGCAGCCTCCAACTGAAATCACTAAACCTCACAATTGCTCAGAGTATCTGGCCAGCAATAGGCTAGGTGCACAACTGTTTCCTTTGCACTTCTTTACTTCTGCTTTCTAGCAGATTTAACCAACATATTAACATATTTGCCCACACAGCAAAGCAATGTCCTTGTCCTCAAGAACTGTGACAATACTAGTAACAATTAGCTCAAACCGGGTATCTGAAGACCTTTCATTAGCAGGATCTGAAGCAAATAGCCTACAATCCTCTTAAAGCAGGGATTTCAGTTATGAACGGGAAATGTTAGGAATACAGAAAACATGCCAAAATATTATCCTGCTGTATTGCTTTTGCTCATATTGGCAAGTGTTGTGCTCTATGAAGTGAGCTTTAGTTCAATATTTACTGGGGAAAAAAAGAAAAAAAGAAAGAAAAAAAGAAGAAAACAAACCTTGCATAAATTAATGGCATTTTAACCAGAGCTGGGTGAAAACCCCAATAAAACAAGAAAGCACAGGAAGCCAGCCTGACTTTCTGATCTGTTGTCAGCACCATAACATTTCTATGCTTCGCTCTGTTACAAGCAGCAATGCAACAGAGGACAGTAAGAAGACATCCTTTCGAAGACTACCAGAGAGATTATTGATTCCTTTTTGCCATATCTCAGCTTTGAAAGAGATGGCATACCAGTAAATCAACAAGGAACTCTACTGCATGCACCTACGGACTTATACCTACTCAATATCAGAACACAGGCCTCTTGCCCTGTACTTTATGCTGGAGTCCTTCAGGTGGGATTCCCCAGAGCACCTAGTATAGCCCACCTCATTTCAGCAAGTGGCATAAAACCTCCAACCTCCTAACCTAAGTAAGAACAAAGTACAGTAATGCAACATCCTAGCTGCTCTTTCTCCTACCTTTGAATTTGTCTCCCTACTGTCACAGTTTAATTGATGCCTGTCAAGTTGTTAAACCCTTTCTCGTGTAAGTACATGGAAGAGACATACATCATTATTCTTCTGAGAAAAACCTGAAGGTATCCATTCCACAAAGGGGATTCAATTTCAAAATATAGTCCAAAACTGTACCTTCAATCTTGTTTAATACTTTGATTTATATCCTCATTAGCATGGGGGAATAGCTTCTATTAGAACTATTAAAGATAATTTTTGCAATAATATCGAAGGATATGAGTAGGTGTAATGATAGTACTAATGATAAAAATTAATAACCATTCATTATTTATAATCATATGTTCAGCTGAAATGAATAATCAGGAAAATAAACAAGACATTTTATATGAACCTAAAACTAAGGCATGTGAAAACACTATAAATTACACTCTATATTATCAGTTGTCCACTCAATGTTTAATACTGCACTTTTGCAGACAGGAAAGTATCCTGCAGGTAGGCCACACAGCCAGGATCCAACAAGCAACATAGCATCAAACCAACCTCTTCCATACCTGTATCCTTTGATGCCCTGCTCACTTTGACACATCCAGGATAATGGGGCATTTGGCATCTTACTTCCAGGTATGTATGGGAAATCACTGGATTGAGATATTATTAATTCTGAAAAGCACCAATAACAAAATATTTCTTTCCTTAGTCTCTACTAAATGGGGTGTCTTTGCCATCCCATTGGCCGTGTCTGTTCAGATCATTAGCTCTTCAGCATGATGCTATTTCTCACTAATAGGCAGGACAATACAGCCAGTACCTCTACAGATTTCAGCAACAACATATCTCAGGTTCAAGATCAGTTGCCAGCACAAGAGACTGAAAGAAGTGTCCACATGACTTGTCAAGATTTATTTAGCACTCCCAGTCTGATCAGTGCTTACCCAAGCTAAGCTTCATGCAGCAGCTCTCAGCAGTGTATGTAAGGAGGCTGGGCTGACTTAAAGCAAGAACTTTCCTGCAAGACTGACATACACAGTAGCTGATTCTTTCAACCATGTTCCCTTCCCATTATGGAAGTTTCAAAAAATACTAACTTGCACTGCTTGTTTTGTATTTCAAGCATGCAAGAAAAGTCCCCAGCAAGTAAGATACTGTACTTCTGATCCTGTTTCAAAGCTATGAAGACACAGCTCATGCAAGCACCACCTTCTTAAATTTATACTTAAAAGATGCTTGCACGTTTTGGTCTTAAAGGTGGAAAGCTTTCTTCTCAGGAGGAGGACTGTCATTCAGGTTTTCTTTAAGGACAAAGAGGAAGGTAGGAAATCAAGGAAGAAATAGACCTCTTAACTGATCAAGGTATTTTCAACAATAGAACTGCAATTTTGTTTTCACTACAGGTCACCTTAAAGGTTTTGCAAGAGCTTTTGCTAGATATTAAATTCTCCAGTGAAAGTTAGAACAATCATTTGAAAGCTGAAGTGATTTTATCGGCAGACTCAAATGTAAGTTTTCCAGCTGTCAAAAGCTCTGCGCTTGTGCCATCTAAAACACGTCCTAACTTAATTCTGAAATAACTGATACATCTTTTGGTCTGCAGACAAGCTGCACCTTTGAAAGTTTCACTTATTCAAAGCTTCAATAGCTACATTATTCCACAGCCTCAGTAAAGGCATGAAAATACAGGTCACACGGGACTTTCTCAAGAAACATGCTTTTACCTTCCCCCCAGGTAAGGTTCTGGGATAGTGAAAAAACAGTGCCAGCAAAAGGCTAGAAGAAGTGAGCACTGCATGCTCATAAAAGCCCTTCCCCAGCTGGTGATTTGGAATCCAACATACTAATTGTCATCCCAGTTGCTGGTTGTGCCATGCAAGACTTTCGAAACTTGACCAAGGCTACCAGAAGTCCCAGCTGCTCCAATAACTAGACTTTCTACATCAGGAACTGCAGTAGTTCTCAAAAGCAGAATTTGTGTCCTGGGCCACTGGAAAGGATGCTAATTTCCATTATCTTGTCAGCCTAACACAACTGGGGTCAGAGGAACAATTTCACTAAATCAAGCTGCCCACATCTCTCCCCACCCTTGGCACTTTTACAGGACATGCAGAGCCCCTTGACAACAGTAGCCAAGCTGCCCCATGTCAGCAAAACCTTTTTCATCATCAGGGAAGAAAAAATTCAGAGCCAAAGACAAAAACAAACAAAAAAATCATCTTCTCTCCTACAGTATTCACTTCTGCATTCCACCAGAAAAGTGATCATCCAGTCCCTCATACTGTTGGTCTGGTATACAGCAAGTTATGCAGGACATTGGTCATCAAATCAGTGGCCTGTCCTTGTAGAGGAAGCCTTTACCTCCTGGAGAGCAATTATAAGAGCCAACATAAGTCCTCTTCCAGCTCATCAGAAAAACAAAGGGACTGCTGGTTTGGCAGTAAACACAAGCCCTTCAAAGTATGTACAGGGGCTTTCTATTTTGTGCAGCTAATGGATCTAGAAGCTTTCCCCCTCATAGTTGCTTGTCTGCAAAACTTGTACTCTGACAACACTGAGTGAGTTAATGAGTACGAGCACTGCCCCGAGAGCACATGGAGATGCTGGTGCACCCAATTTCAGAGCACTGTGAGGATTGTTATACAGGACTTTTGCACAGGCAAGATAAGAAAACAAGTACATGTTAATCCAAAAAAATCCCTCAAGCTCACAAGTTCATCCTACACATCTCAGTTCATGAAACTGGCTACTCAACTCAGTGGAGGAAAGAGCCTTTAAGGCCAGACTAGGATTAAGTGAAGCTCTCAAACCTGTGACAGCTCAGGCTGACTTGCCAGAGGCCAGAGCCCAGGGCAGCTATTCAGGCTCCCCAGGGCACAACACACCCAAGCCCTTACTAAATCCTGTCACTGTTTAGAACCGTTTCCCTGCTTCAGAGAGAAATCCCAGGGAGGTACCAGGCATGACTGCTCAAGTGCAGTTAAGATCTGCTGGTACCCTCAGCCCCTGGCTGTCCACAGGGAAATGTTGTGGGGAGGGGGAACTCAATGGCTTCTCCCAGGGATTCCTCCTGACATGAGCAGGAAGACAGAGGATTAACAGGGTGGGTGTAAGAAACTATTAGAGCATCTTGCTTCTTCCCACACCCCTCCTGTGAGCAGGGTACGGCCCTGCATGACCTTGGTGTCCTCAGGCATGGAAGATCAGGCTGGTCAGGTCCACCTGGTATTCAAGGCAGCCAAGGCAAGCCCCTGTCCACTGGTAGGATGTGGCCAACAAGTCCCCCATCAGAAGCTCCAGAAGTCCTACCAAGGGAGCTGGATTGCTCACAAGCAATTTCTTCCTGTGGGTGAAAGAGGCAGGAGAAAGGTCACAGGCAATCCTGGGAGCCACTTAGCTCCTCCTGGAGCGCTGATCCCACAGCTGTGGCAGCACACACCTGTAACCCCAGAAGAACCAGAAATCAGCTGCATTCACAAGGGCAAGCAGCAGCTGGTAAGGAAGGGGTACAAGGCACACAGGCAATCCATGCCCTAGACGTGGAAACATTGTTATAGCGGTTTTTACTTTGTTTTTGCCCTCTGAAGCATTAGTTCCCAAGTACAAAGGCATTACATGGCACCCACAAATTGTGGCTTTCCAGTTGTTAAAAATAAGATGATGATTAGCAAAGGAAGAAGGAATAACAGCAACTCTGTGAGTTTAAATTAATCTGTTACTTCTCAGCTTTTCAGTTTGCAGTTTCAAGTTTAATAAACCTCAAAGATGACTTACTTAAACTAAGACTTCTTGGGTAGTATAAGATACTGATGCATCCCTTAACATAATATAGGAACTTTAGGGAGGTGCAGGCCATAAGGAATGCCATTCAAATCACTATTCAAATACAAGATGAAGTGCTACAACATTTTTACAGGTATAACTAAGAGGGAGAAGCTGAATATGCAAGCAGAATACATCAAAGTTCCTGTGCAAATACTAATTAGTAATGATGGCCTGCTGCAGAGGCTAATCACAAAAATGAGAATCAGATAGTGGCTCAGAAATCTCAGTTAAAAAGTAGGAAAAGACTGCAAGGTCAAGAAATAGTATCTTTAATCGGGGGGAAAAAAAAAAAAAAACCAACAACAAAACCCAAACCATCACCTCAAAAACCTACCATAAAACAAAAGATACAACAGATGGTTATCCAAATCATGAAACATATGAAGACTCTGACAAAAAGTCCATACTTCAGGAACAGATTGTCTTAGAAAGTGATTCTGTAAATTTCCATCAATTGCTAGGAAAATGCTCCAAACCCTAGCATCTTCATGGCCTTGGTGGGGCTCTCTGGTTTGTTGTACACGGTAATCCTCTACCAGACAACATTTAAAGAAGCAGCTGAAGCTATTGATTTCAGTCATGTGCTTTCACGCAGCTGTGTGTGAGTATCAGAGAATTCTCAAAGGGGAGAATAATGAATAGTAAAATGTTGATTCTTCTAGAGTATGAGTAACATTGAAGGAAAACACTTGTGGCTTATCCCTGGCCAGCAACTCAGCTCCACACAGCTGCTTGCTCAGAATCGGCAGGATAAAGGTGAGAAGACTCATGGGTTCATATAAAGACAGTTTAATAGGTAAAGCAAAAGTTGCACACACAAGCAAAGGAAAATAAGGAATTAATTCACTATTTCCCATCGGCACACAGGTGTTCAGGCATCTCCAGGAGAAAAAGGCTCCGTAACAGGTAACAGATACTTGGGAAAACAAATGCTGAATATCCTCCCTTCCTCTTTCTTCTCACAGCTTTTACTGCTAAGCATGACACCACATAGCATTCAGTCAGTTGTCCCAGCTGTGCCCCCTCCCAGCTTCTGCACCCCCAGCCTACTCGCTGACAGGGCAGCATGAGAAGCAGAAAAAGCCTTCGTGTTGTGTAAGCACTGCTCAGCAATAATGAAAACATCCCTGTGTTATCAACACTGTTTTCATCACAAATCAAAAATGTAGACCCATACAAGCTACTATGAAGTAAATCTATCCTGCTAAACCCAATAAAATAATAAAGGACAATCATACCTGTTTATAACTGAGGCTTAACTGTTGCATTTCATGTTTCCTGAAGCTGATACTATGGCACATGGTTTGAAGCCACGGGTTAAAACCTTTCCTGTGAAAGAAAAAAGATGGTGAAAATCTATGCCTAAATGAAGCAACTGCAACTTTGAATTATAAACTTTATCTCTTTGTTATAGGCAAAAGATGAAACTAAGAAATAGCAAACAATCTGGTGAACAGCTTTTTAAGAATAATAGCAAATAAACTGAATAAGAGAAATAAAAAAAGTCTGCTGACTAGGCTGTTAGCATCTGACTCCTATGGAGGAAGATGTTCTAGCCTGGGTCACTAAGATAATAATTAACATCAGTTTTATGTTATTTTTAATTGTCTTCCATAAAAATCACAGAAGAACAAGTAGTTCATTTCACCCCATAGATACTAGTAAGTACTTGCTGCCTAACTTTGCTTTAATTATTTTCCATTATCACATGTCTATATGAGAAGGAAAAGATGTAACATTTAACTCAGGGCCAAGACTGAAGGTATAAGAAAGATGAAAATAAGAAATCCATGGTGTAAATTCAAGAGTGTCTCAAAATCCAAGCAAGAGAAACTCTATTTCCCTCCCACTGTTAAATATGATCAGAATGACCTGATCATTAACATATTTACGAACAAATTGTGAAGTGTGTATATAAGTCTGTGTAGATATAATGATATGTATTTGCAAATGATATTTGAGTTGGTAGTAACAAGTGATTCAATTAAGTCCAAATGTTTCCTACATGCAATCTGGTAAAGTACAATTTTTTATCATTAAGCTATCTTGGCAACTTCAGCAGTAAGAACTATACTTTCATGTCTTTCAGAAAACCATTACAGAAATTGATGGTCCTTGAATAGGTAAAAAGGAGTAGGTCAAAATAGGTTAAAAGTAGTACTTGGCACATAGAAGAGCTTCCTCAATTAGAGATGTCAAAAAACTAAATCTGTAGGATGTAGACATGTAACTTTATGTGAAAGTGTTATCAAATGGCTAACCAAGTAATTATAAAAATATGAAGTTACTATATTCCTTTTTTGAATGCTAGCTATTTTTCCATTAAAATCCTTTGAGCACGATAGTCAGTAAAACAGGTAGTGTGTCATCTTTGCAATATAAGATCACAGTTTGAAGTTGCTACCCACACTGTGCCTGTAGTAGAAGAGACTCCATCAGCAACTGAGCCTGTTGGAATCTGTGGACAAAAGGGGAGCAGACAGCACAACGCTTTCAGGGATAAAATTTTTTCTAACAGGTTTCTCTGGGTTACCCACCATACCAAAATATTAGTCTTCACAGTCTCTCAATTACAAGACATGGTAACCTCCCAGAAGTTACACAAGTAGTGCAACTTGTTCAGGCCTGTTGCATTTTGCCTTGTACCCTGTTATAAACTGTCACCAACATCTGTCATAATGTGAAGTGTATGCTGATGGTTGTGTTACTGCATCTGGGCTACTGCATGTGTACAGTGCAAGCTTTCACCCTTGCAATGGGCAAGAAGAGTGGGGTGGGCTGTAATGATAGCTGTCATCAGAGCTGTGTCCAGGGCCAGCATGCTGTGCTAGGGTCATTCCCACTGGAGAGCTGTGCAGGGCTTTGACCTGTACCATGTGCTGTGTCTCTTCCCTAAAGTCTCATCACCTTGCACTGGCAGATCCTGAAGGCTGCATGCCTACAAGTATTGTCCTTAATGTCTGAATTGTCCTTTCTGGGCTAGTATTAAGAGTTTAGGCCCTTGTGTAAGGGAGCAAATAGAGCTTAGAAGATAGGCTAGTAGCTAATAGTCACTTAGGTAGCCAATAAGTACTTTCCAGGAATGCACCTGCACAAAGTTTAACAGCCAATTAGTGCTGCAACTTCTGTGCTGATCAAGCATGCTCCCTCTAGACAACACTATTAGCCTTGTAGTTGAGAAAACCAATAAGGAGATTGAGCAGGGCCAGATGAAACTAGGGTGCTTTTCAAAAAAACCGAGTACTTGGCTTCCAGCTTACAAAGATCTTTTTAACAGCATGTGTTCAGGTCTGTTTCGTGTGTGTATGACCTTCTTTTCTAAGAGGTCTCAAATGAGAATGATATGGTTGGAGGAACCTGAGTATGGCTGACACAGGCTAGAAAACATTGAATAAAAATTTACCCCTAAAGCTAGAATGAATCTTCTGGATTGGGTACACTGAGTCCCTAGCAGACCAGAAACCCAAATATTAAGACCTGATAAACCTGACAGGAAATCCCACATAAATCAAACTTTGTCATGCCACTGCCAAACTTCCAGGATTAACAGGTAGTACCTGATGTCCATGAACTGAAGCAGGACTTGTTCTTGTCTGGGTCTGAAGGAATTTCCTTTTAGAGTTCAGATGAAATATAAGTAAACAACAACAAGGACAAAATGGAAACAAACTAAAAGGCCTTCACCTGTATAATACCTATTTTGGATATAATACAAGCACTAAAACTGAGAGTTTCTACAGACTGCTTTATCAGGAGCTCCCTTCAGGTTTCTGCATACAACAATCTTCAAACTTTCAGGGTCAGGAAAATCTCCTAAACACTGCATATAAAAATGTTTCTCAAGTAAATTTGAGAAGGAAGTGTCAAGCGTATTTCAAAGCAGACTGTTGGTTATGAGAGCAATTGCCAACATTTTTGAATTGCATTTTTGTTTGGCAGCCCAGTGAGTACTACTGTGCCAGGTTTTTATCTTGGAAAAACAAAACCATCCACTGGAGCCCAAAGATGAACATCAGCTTCCTATAAAGGTTAAGCAGACGGAGTGGTGGACATAGGCACAGCCTGTCAGACTGCAGATGAGAAGTTTATGGTGATCTGACCCATACTTTGCTTTCAGGACCTCCAAAAGCTAGTGCTTGAGTTCAGGGAAAATGTTATGGGGGAGATAGAACATTTCTAGGTGAAATGCCCAGGTATTATTCAACAAATGGACTTCTCAATTCTCCTGTCACTTCGGCTATAGTCAGGCAGACTCTGCCTTCTTTCAAACATGTTTAAGTTGAGCATTTCAGCTCCAAGAAGTAGTTGAAACAGTCAAACACATCCATCACCCTGTCTTCATAGTACCTGCTTGTGGGCTACACTAAATCTAGCAAGATTTCTTTTCTTATTTTTACCACCTTAAAATAGAATCCCCAAAGGAAAACTGAAGGAGCTAGTCAGAGCCTTGTTTCTTAAATGTTTATTGCTATTTAGGCTTAGCTATAGCCCTCAGATATCCCAGTAGCTATCTTGCCATAACAAAGATGTGCAAAGTTACTGATGTCATTCTTCAAAACCTAGAAAACCCAAACATCTCTTCCTGCCTGCTCTGCTTTTCACTGACGTACTGCACACAGTTTGTGTGGGTGCAGAAGCATCAAGTAACTACTGCAAGAGATATCCAGGTTTAGATAAAATGAATTTCTAAACTATTTCTAGGTGGCACCTTAATGGAGGGCACACACACAACTAGGAGGCAACACATTTGCAGTTGTCTGACTGTGTAATTTACCCTTCTTATGCAAAAACCAACTGACCATGCTCTTCCATTGAAGAATCCAAGTCAGGATCTGTATTTTCCTGTGTGTGCATACAAAGACATTACCTGTTTACTATATAAATAAGTAGGTCATCTAAACTATCTACACCAATTATTTTTGCTTCTTTGTGTACCACTTGAAATTCCTGTCTTGATTTTCCTGTAGGAGATGTAATACAGAAGAAATTATCCCTCTTTCTTGAGGGATACCTGTGTGGCTTCTGGTTTATGTAGGCAACTGTTTTCCCATGTGCGAGACCTGAACAAGATGTTGAGCTTTGATGACAGGTTGCTACAAAAAGTGTATGACTTGTAGGGTGTCATGGCAGTTTAATTCTTGAAGTTGAAGGGATATTTTTGTTAGCAAAACCTGCTTTGTTGTCTGACATGTGGGTTCTATGGACCTGGTGCCAAAGTCATGGAGTTGTACTCCTAAAAGGGAATTTTTTCTCCTAAGTGCCTAAATTCCATTTTTAAAGTGACTTGGTCCAAAACCAGGGAAGTATTTTGGAACCTAGAGTTATAAAGTAGCTCAGTGGAACGATTATTGAAACAGCTCATAAATATTTCCAAATCTGAACCATGGGACCATTTTGGAGAAATGCACTTGCCAATACCCTTAAGTTCTCTTTAGTTTTCAAAATTCAAGAGTTCCTGAGGAAGGGGTTATTTGAATATAAAATTTATTTCAAAGCACTGAAAAAAATGCAAACTTCCTCTAGAAGCAGCAGAATATGGTTGTGATTTCAAATGAGGAGGGGGAAGGAGGTTTGTTTATTACAAAAGCAGGAAAACCTTCAAGCTAAATATAAAGGAATCTCTTTGAAACAGATAATCCAGTCTGAATTCCTCAATTCTCTTCCCATGGACTCTTTGGGGAAAACATGACTGATGCAGCTAGACAGGGAGAAATTGCTCCCAAGGGCTGGGTACTCAAGGAGGCAGGATGCCAGGCAGTATGTGACCATGGCATGTGTTCTGGTTTCAGCTGGGCTAGAGTTAATTTTCTTCCTAACAACTGGTACAGTTGCTGCATTTTGGATTTGGCATGAGAACAATACAGATAATACACTGATGTTTTAGTTGTTGCTGAGTAGTGCTTACTCTAAATCAAGGACTTTTCAGCATCTCAGCATCACTTGCATTTCTTGAGATTTATTCCTCTCTCTGTTTCCATGGGGTTTTTTTGGTTGTTTGTGTTTTCGGTTTGAGTTTGGTTTTTTTATTTGTTTGGGGTTTGGGGGGGGGGGGTTGTTTTGTTCTATTTTGGGTTGGGTTTTTTTTTTGTTTTGTTTTGTTTGGTTTGGTTTGGTTTTTTTGTGACTTTAGCCTGGGGACTTGTGACACACAAACATGGACATGACTTCTTCTCTTCTCATAGGAGAAATGAAGTGTCTTCAGGATAGTGACACCTGAAAGTCCCAGCCTGTTCTGTTACCAACTCTTTGAACTGCTTGTGCATGCATTAATCATAGAATGGTTTGGGGTGGAAGGGACCTGAAAGATCATCTTGTTCCAACCCCTCCTGGGCAGGGACACCTTCTACTAGACCACACTGCTCAAAGACCCACCCGACCTGGCCTTGAACACTTCCAGGAATGGAGAATCCACAACCCCTCTGGGCAATCTGTGCCTTTGCCTCATCACCCTCAGAGTAAAGAACCTCTTCCCAATATCTAATCTAAATCTATTCCCTTTCAGTTTAAAGCCATTCCTCCTTGGCTTTTCACTACAAGCTCTTGCAAAAAGTCCCTCTCCAGATTTCTTGTAGGCCTCCTTTAGGTATTGGAAGGCTGCAATAAGGTTTCCCCAGGGCTTCTCTTGTCCAGGCTGAACAATCCTGACTCTCTGAGCCTGCATTCATGGGAGAGGTGCTCCAGCCCTCTCATCATCTTTGTGGCCCTCCTCTGGACTCACTTGAGCAGTACCATATCCCTCTTGTTTTGGGGGCCCCAGAGATGAGTGTAATACTGCAGATGGGGTCTCATGAGAGCGGAGTAGAGGGAGAGAATCACCTCCCTTGACCTGCTGGACATGCTCTTTTTGATGCAGCCCAGCATACAGTAGGCTTTCTGGGCTGCAAGCACACCCCCAAGTCCTTCTCCTCAGAGCTGCTCTCAATCCAGTCTCCACTCAGCCTGCATTTCTGCCTGGGACTGGAAACATCTATCCGTTATGACTGGAAAAGTGTTGTGCTATGTGGCAGAAGAGTCAGCAAAAACATGCCCATGTATTTTTAGTCACCCTGTGATTAATTCCCAGGCAGGTCTTTGTTTACAGTGCTATATTTGCATGGAACAACCATATGGAACAGGGATATTCATCCTGACAGCTGCTCTGCTTTCCTCAAAGCAATGGAGAGAGAGACTGTTTCAATGTAACACCTGCTACATTTCTGTCTCCCTCCAAACACCTTCACAACTACAAAGAGGACAGCTACACCAGTGCAACCCCTCTGCTTCTCACAGATCATGGGGGTTGGCTGGTGGCATGTGTTGCCATCTCCTTCAGGAAGTGCTCCAGGCAGAGACTTCAACTCTCATCTCTAGGGAGGCACAGTCTAGATCTCAGCCTATCACTCACCTCTCAGTACTATGAGGCTGATGAACAGTGTGCAAACAATGCACATGTTTGTTCATTCACCTGGGGGAAGCCACTTGTTTTCAGGTGTCTTCACTGGCATGCCCATCCTCTCCACTACATTCATTTAGCAAACTGCCATTTCTTAGGGTGGAAGACACAAAAAAACCCTAAATGATTGAGTGTATCAGTGATAGCCACAACATCTTCTGAAGCTGCTGGTCTGCATCACACATCTGAATTTTTAAAAACAGATGATATTTTCTTCTCCCATAACTCCAGCTAAGCTCTGATCTCTGAGCCCCCTTTGAACTCATTCATAGGCTTGGTGTGCAGGAAGGGTTTCTTTCCTTATTTCTTCACTACACATACAAGGTCAGAGACTCTTCTAGTCATGTCATTTCTAGAGAGGCAAACCTACTCAGGGCCAGACTTGTGTAAGGCGCCCATCAACATTTTAGTCCTATACTGAAAGGTCTTGCTTTTCAAGGTGCCTGCAGCTTCGTCTTAAGGTGGTGAAGAACTAACCGCCATACTGGCGACTTTTACAAAACCTTTGCCAAAATATTGTCATTCATACCTGTGCAGTGACTACCTGTGTGGCTCACTATGAGTATCATGATAGTTGCTAAGGAGCAAATAAACATAACATGTGCCATGTGGATACTGAGTTTTCCCATTCCATTTTTCTGTGCAGGATTGAGGTGCTGTTAGTAAGCAAGGGTGAGAGCAGTTGGGCAGCTCTGGATTCTTCTCATTAAAACAAGATGAGAAGCAAAGCCTCGCTGTAACCTACCCATTTGTCACAGTGCCAGCAAGTGGGTTGGACTGCCGTGTTCCTGCAGAGAAACCCATGAAACAACACAATAAGAAAAGTGCATGCAATTGCCTAAAAGGTTGCAGGTAGTCCAGAAAGGTATCTGATTCCCTTCTGCTGTTGTCACCCTGACTTTACTTCATGCTGGGGATACAATGCAGAGACATATCACTCACAATCACAGGCCATATTGTACACTTTTGAAAAAGCTTCTTCACAAATGATTTTTCCCCCTATTTTGCCAAGATGAACATCACAAGCCAGATCTCCATTCTCATTCTAAAAAGCCTAACATCTGACCCTGATGAAAATGTAAAAGGTTTTTTTCCCAAGTTACACTGAACTGCATAATAGAGCGGTCATTGTTAAAAGTTGCCATAGAAATGGAGAAAGAACGAAAAATGATTAAAGAGGACAGATGCCACCAGGGGCACAAGAGGTTACAAAACCCTGTCCCTATCCTGCTGAGCAGGATGAAGTGACCTTAGCCCTCAGAACATTCAGGCAGCTTAGAGAAATGCACAAAAAACGTCTGAAAAATCCTTGAAATGCAAGAAGCGAGTTTGCCCCTTCAGCCAACAGATCAACACTGCAAATATTCCCAGATCCAGGTGCGTTGAGTTAGGCTTCCCAGTCAAGAATAGGGTTCCTTTAAGAAATATTTACTCTGATTTACCTGCCTGAACTACAGTCAATTCCCTTAGTTTAAATGAGCTTCAAAGACATTTTGATGAGTAGACCCAATTTCTGTGAGCTGGCTACATATAGAGGTTGAAGACACCCATCTCTAGTCAGCCAGGCCTAACTTTTTGCTGACCATAAAGTTTCTGAAATAGTTCTTCCCCAAGCTATTGCTACAAGCTAAATATTTAACATAGGGAATGATCTCAAAATTGTTCTGTGGGTGGCTTTGATGCAGATGATTCAAGTGATTTCAGCATGGATTCACAAAACTCCTTGGCAATGGCATCTTTGCCTTGCTTCAAGTCACCAAATCTAAAGGACAAACTTCTCGCTTCCTTTTTGTGCTGTGCTGGGACCATTGCAGCCTACCAGCCTGTAGGCATCTCCTTTTAAAACTCCCAAGAACTGTCTTAGTCTCCTAGAGCTATGAAAGGAAAGAAGGCATTTTCTGGAAGTAAATGTTGCCTATAGGCAGGTCTTTGACTTGTTGAATGATCTGGGTTGTTGAAAAAGGAGTAAGGAAGGCTTATTGTAAAAAAGAAGCTCTGAGTTTCATCACAGCATTTCCTTAATATCTGTGGAGGTGACTTAGTGCACCAGTATGACTTTTTAAGGTCATGTTTTCAGTGTCATGTTACAAAAGAGAAGCACTCTGTCAAAAGAGTGTCGTCAGACCCTAGAAATGAAGTTGAGAGAAGAGACTGGCTTTGGCCCTTTTGTGTGCAGAAAAGTCTGGGTCTGCACTTAAGCCAGCATGGGGATGAGGTGAAGGAGGATTAACCCACTGAACCGCAGTGGACACTGTAGGTCCTAAGAAGGGGGATACCAGCAGAAAACATGAAACAGTAATGTGATTAACTAGACTGGCCATCTGCTACTGCAGGGACAGGCCAACAAGCTAAAATTTCAACATAACCCTCCAGTACTGCCAAATGATGTATCCAAATAAATTTCCCTTCACTTGGGACAAAAAAAATTGGGATCATCCTTAGCACTTTCCACTTCCACTACCCATAAGAGTAAATAAGTATATATCATAGCAGCATTAGTGCCTGGCTTTCAGGTAAGACATGGACAGGAGCAAGGGTTCAGCAGTCACTTCTATACACTTCTGACCTCCATTTCTAGGTTTCTTGCAGTTGTCAGGGTCTGTGCACTACAACATTTCAGACAAAGAATTAAGCTATTCTAAATCTAACTTGAAAATTAAAGCAACATAAAACGATGGTAAGAAACCATAAGTACTTTTGCTCCCAAATATATTTCCCACAAGCAAATTTTACTGACTGAAGTACTGTATGCATGAATTCCAGTTATGTGGCTTAATAAATGCCCCTCAAATTGGTATCAGTTTTCTTGTTCTTTTCCTAAAGGACTGTGCTGCCACTACCTTCAGTTGAAGAGGATTTCATCAATTCAAGTGCAGAGCTAACTCTAAAGCTATTTTTTTCTGACTGCAGAAGATTTCTAGTCCTTTTTGTGCTCACTTGCAACTTCTGATAGATGTTCCATGCTCCTAGGTAATCACAAAATAGATAATTTGGTTTTCTATCAAAGAATGCTTTTTGGGGGGAAATGGTGATCTGGTAATACTACAGTACTCTTTGGAAAAAGAACATTTTAGTTTACCATGCCATTGAGGGGCTAGGGGGGAATCAGACAGAGAATGGAAGTGATCTAGACATCTCACGTTGGTAGGCTGGATTTGGTTTTAGTTTTCAAGTGACTGTTCTTTTCTGTAAGTCCCCCTTTTCATCTTACTTTAAAATTCCTTAAAACCTCAGCAAAACCCCAAACAAATAAGAATAATAAAAAAACAACAAACGAAGAAAATTTACTCTAAAATATTTTAGTTGACTAAAACTTTGTATTTTGTGTTTGTTTTGCATCAGCCTGAAGCAGAGTTTTTCTTACTTTTCAATCCTGAGCAGCATGGAGCGGGCACATAGGGAGGGATCATTCAATCTCTCTTCTAATATGACAGCTAAGGGAGCACCATAAAAAAATTAAAAGAAAGCAGATTAAAACAGGCCAAAAGAAATTATTTTCTTCAGGAAGCCTCCAAGTCTTAAAGGATACAACTACATGGGAAAACTACATATATGTTATACACTTCTGTATAACACATATATATAACACTTCTGTATATTGACTTTTGGCTGGTATAAAAGGGGAGATACTGAGTGGAGTAGATTACCCAGAATAGTCCAACCCATTATTGCTATTTTAATTCTCTGTTCTTTTTACACTGATATATATATTCATTTTATGCATAAGTTTCATGAAATGAAGCCCTCATTTTACATGGTGCCTCTAGCAAGCTAAATAGAAATTTAATTTTAGTTTGAAATAGCTAGTGGGTAACAGGTCCTTCTAGTTATTCTTCAGCATCTCTCTAGTCCCAGTACCAGCTGCTGTGTGCCTCTACCCTTTTCCAAACAGAATTGGTTAAACAACTCACAGGATCACAAATGAATTAAGAGGCTTTGTCAAAGGATTAGGGGATTCATTACACCATTGGCAATTAATTATATATGTTTTAAGCTCTCCTGTTTACTGTAAGAACAAGACAGGACATGCAATGCACATCCATCTAAGATGTATCCCTCACAATAAATGTCCAAAGCTTTATGGAAAAGAAAACTTAAGAACAAAACAGCTTGTCTTGAGTCACTGAGAAATCCTAACAGACTGCTATCATGTCAGTTCCTTCAAGCTCTATCTGAGATATCTCTTTTGTCTGAATGGCTGAGATTTTCAGATGCAAAAAATTGATGGGCAATCAGGAATAAAAATACAGAATCACAAGATTCAGTAATACTTTCAGAATGATGCAGCAAGACTGAGCCTGAAAAGGCCAAAACCTGTCAGTAGACAATAATATATAATGCTGTCTGAATTTTCAGGGAATTCTAATGAGGGAGTGTGTTGGATGGGTCTAACACGATAAAAATTGGTCTGTGGTGGACCATCCCCGATCACCTGGAGTGGGTGTGCACAGCGGGGAGCTGGCAAGGCCACTCCTCCTGGCGCAGGCTGACCCCCTACATCAGGATGAATGTGCATGGGAAAAGGAAGCCAGCAGGGCCACTCCCTGGGATGCAGGCTGAACCCCTGCATCGGGATGAGTTGGCACTTTTGGGGATATAAAAGGCCCAGGGTTTGAGAAAGATCCAGAGAGAAGAAGAGAGAGAGAGAGGAGAGGGAGAGAAGAGTAGGAGAGAAGAAGGGAGGGAGACGGGGGAGACGGATCCAACTACCTTTATGGCTGACATTACCTCCGCGGAGATGCCCACCAAGTAGTGCCTGCCACCCCGTCTGCTCACAATGCACCTCGGAGCTGGCCTCCTGGTCATTGAACAAATGTGTAGGTTGGTAAGAACTGTGCCTAATCTGGTCTTTGGTAGCCTTTAGGTCTCTCTTTTTCTGGCTTGGGATATTCTCTGGGTTTTACATCTGTTTTAGATCTTGTAATAAACTTTCTAGTAGTTTGGGGTGTATATGTGTGGCTTAAGTTCCTTCTCCATGCGGAATCCTTCCATCCCTGGAACAGAGAGAAAGATCTTGACTTCAGGAGAAAGACTACGTGAGCATTCAGCTAGAAGAGGGTGAGCCAACCTCAGCAGAGCAGAAAACATGGTGCTGCCTGCATTTGGCACTAGCACTTTGGTAACATTTGATAGGTCATTTTCACCAGATTTCCTCAAATCAGTGTTAAACTAGTTTAATTTCTATTTTGTGAAGACACAAGCACAAGTGTGACTAGTGGAAGATAAGCCTTTCAGCATTTTCCCTCCAGTTGCGGGCACTTAACTCTTGGGAAAACGATGCTGGAGTACCTCAGAAATGGTTATCTCTGTTATCTCCATGCTGCAGCACCCCCTCAGCTAGATGTACAGCCTTCACGCTGATGCAACAGCTATGCCCTGCAACATCGCTGTTTGCAGCAGAGTCAAGTCCAGCCCTATCAACAGCTGTCCTGTTGTGGATGAACCAACATCCACAGCCCCTTGCAAGGGGGCTTGCCCCACACTGAGCCCCAAAGCCTTGCTGCAAAGCCACGTTAACACATGGCCCTGCTCCCATATCCATCTGAGGGGAGGGATTATTAGGGAGGCCACAGTCATGCTCTTCTGAGACGAAAAGAGATGAAAAGGCCCATCCCATTTATCCAAAAAGCAGAGTGAGGAAGGCAAAACTGTCTATAACACCTCAATAATATGTACAACACCATTTGCAGGATTAGAGAGAGCCACTCTGTGTGGTGCTAAATTATGTGTAGTGAGCAAGTGTGCTGCAGGAATACTTATAGAAACAACTAAAGAAAATACAGAACTTAATAAAAACAAGGTCAAGATTTTTTCTATCTGGTAGCCCCACAGCAATCAAATTGATGAAGGTACTTTTTGATGCTTTGTACATACAAAGAAAAAGTTTCAGTAATTACAATATCTAACAAGCAAGGCTCAACTATCTAAACACTTGCCAAACTCTGAAATAAGTTACTCTTTAACCTGTCTCTATTTTGTACGCTTTATAGCTATAATTTGTAGCAGAGAGACAGTAGATGAAGCTATACCAGTTGATACTTGAAACGTAGTATTATCACTAGATAAAACATATTTGAAAAGAGTCAAGATTTTTAGAAACCATGCCCCAAAATTAAAGCTGTCTAAACATCTTGTTATAGACCCTTCCAATCTGAGAAATTTTGTTGCCTAGGCAACCTGGTCACAGTGTGCCTTGGACAGTTCAGACCATGCTCACTGCTTTAAATGGAAATACCATACATTTAACAAACAGCTGATTTTTAGCAAAAAGTATATATGTATAATACGTACCAATAGACCATGTATTTGCTTTGCATTAAGAAGTCAATATGCTCATTTAGTACTTGCACAGACTAGTGTGAAGTGTAAATCTAAGGATGAGTGAACAAAAATGTAAGGGTGCTGAAATAGTACTTGAGCCTCATTAGCTGGGTGGGATTGTCATTTGCATAGAGAGCCCCACATGTATGAGATGGTCTTGTTGATCTTATCACAGAGACGTAAGAAATAGTCAAGAAGTGGTAGAGGGCATGTATACAGCAATTTCACATTTCTTCATTATAGCTAATTAGAAACTGGCCAAGCAAGTGAATCAAATAACTTTACATTGCCACTTGAAGAGCTACTGGCTAAAACCAGAACCATGCATGTACATGAAAAGATTTCTGCATAAAAAACACTTATCCAGTTCCAGTCATAATGCTTTCTTCAGGAGTTGGAAGTGATGGCAAATAGTGTGGGGTTGCAGACTGCTGGATCCTTTGGCAAAGGCATCACTGGAAAACATCCTGGCAGTGGCCAAGCACAGTAAAATTAGGAGTTCAGTGCAAGCCTCAGTACCTTCTGTATAGGGAGGCATGGCAGGTGGAGGTTTCTATGAAGATATTAAAGTTTCCTGTGTAAATCTGCCCAAAAGATGTGGAACAGCTACACTCTCTTGCTACGGGATTCTGGGAAGATATACAAGATTCAACACTAGCTAAATATTTCAAATTTTGGCCTGAAACAAGAGTCATTCCTGCCTGATCCATAATAGCCTTGTCAGAAAGAGGAACGAAGTTCAACGAAAGATCTATATGGTGCTTTGTATTGCTCAGTCATCTGACTATATAATGGTATAATGGTATATATTTGGTGTTCCATCACCAGACACAAAAAAACAGTCACTGCTTGGTTGCAGTCTTGTCATTGCTAAATATCATCAAGTTCACTTGAAGAAGCTGAACCAGAGGGACTATAAGACCTCTGAGAAGAGGTTGGGCTTTGAGTAACCGCGATGACTGGTAGGAACTGTATTGATGGGCACTGCCGATGTCAAAAAAAAAGAAGGAACTGAAACAGTTAGGTTGACAAGGAAGAATCAACTTTTGTGTGAGTTTCTACTTATTAGATGCATGATGTTTACAAATGTATCACTTAGCCAAGCAATGCCAAGCTAAATACTTCTCAGAATCCTGTTTAGTCCTTTGAATCACTACCAAATCCCATGTGCTGCCTTTGCAAGCAGAGGCTCTCTACATGACAACAGGAAGAAACAGTTAGTACCAAGGCAGAAGAAAATCCTTAACCTCACTCCGCCTGGCATGGTTTTTAAATGGCAAACTCTGCCTTCATACAGCCTAAATGACTTGTGGAAAGCCTTGTGTATCTTAAAAGATATCAAGAGACTCAAGACTGCTGTAGGCAGAACGAGGGAGGCATTTCAGAGATTGTACCCCTGTGTAAGTTAAATGCAGTATAAGACCTCACAAGAATGGTTACATTCCAGAAATACTTACATCATCTTCCAGTTACTTTTATATACTGTTATGTATTTTATGCCTGATATTTAGATAATGTACAGTAGTCATGCAAGTTTAGCTACAAGCATCATTCCAGCAATTAAGCCATTTCCACAAATCTATAAATTCTACTTCAGAGTTGTTTGGGTGACAGGGCACCATTGATTCTCCCTTCTACAGAAAACTTGCAAAGCAAATCAATAGAACTGTACTTTTGGAGGTCTCTGGCACATACACACTAAAAAACCAAAACCAAAACCAAAACCAGAAATAAACACCCCAAGTCCCACAAAAAAAAACAAATTAAAAAAAACCCCAAAGCCGCCTAACAAAAAACCAGAAACCCACATGCCATAAATACTACCATGCTATGATAAAAGTTTAGTTTGGAACAAGATTATGCTAAGACACTGAGTTAACTGAACTGATTTATTACCACTTGAAAAAGCTTGTAAATGATGTCAACCTCAGCTTCTGTGCCCACAAATACCATTATCTAACCATCTATATTTTCCTCCTTGTAATTTTTTATTTGTTTAAAAGCCTTATTTGCTAACAAAACTCATATTTATAACAGTTCTCCCATCCTGTATTGCAGGTAAGGAGTACAGTCACAAGGAATATTGAGAAATTTAATAGAGGTAAGTGAGCAATTAGATTATGACATACACAGTGGTTAAATAATTTATGATCCTCGAAGTACAGATAAGCGAACTGTTCATTTCAAATAAAGAAGATTTAACTTTCATTTCTCCTTTGATCTGAACTGAATCCTTCCACAGATTATTTATCAGTTGATTGAATCTTGTAGGGAGATGGGGGTTCTGACCTCTGCTTATTTATTCCATTTTGCTATTTAACTTCAGTTTGCTAGAAAAAACAAGGATAAGGCTCTGACAGTTCAGAGATGCAATTTGCCTATTGAACTTAGCTTGGCATCTGTTAGACACACAAACACAAAAGAAACTGCATAAATATTCATCAGCAAAGAAGTCAAGCACGATGGTAGTTTTGAAGCATTATATGTTATTTTTGTAATTATAATTGTGATTCATCAGCCCTAATGATATCTCGCTATATTGCCTGACTTATTTTTGCTCATGTGAGCCTAATTCATTTTCCCATTTTATGTCCTGCCTGTTATTTGTTCCCAAAATATGGAAGTAGATTTACATAATAGAATTCTGCTCCATGGTATTGGACAGGTTGGAGGTTTTTCTTTCAGATAATGACTGTGGTTTCAGTTTGTTTTACCCTTTGCATCTCATTTGAATAAAGTCTGTAACGTGACAAGAAGGACAGGAACCTGTTGGACTGAGTCCAGAGGAGAGCCACAGAAATGATCAGAGGGCTGGAGCACCTCTCCTATGAAGACAGGCTGAGAGAGTTGGGCTTATTCAGCCTGGATAAGGGGGGATGTCTTTAATCTGAAAGGAGACAGATTTAGATTAGATATTGGGAAGAAATTCTTTACTCTGAAGGTGGTGAGACACTGGCACAGGATGCCCAGAGGGGTTGTGGATGCCCCATCCCTGCAAGTGTTCAAGGCCAGGTTTGATGGCTCTTTGAGCAATATCATCTGATGGAAAGTGTCCCTGACCACAGCAGAGAGGTTGGAACTAGGTGATTTTTAAGGTCACTTCCAAACCAGACCTTTCAGTGATTCTATGAATTGGAGGATGGTGCTGACTTACAACTACCTAATTGGGGAAGGAATTATGGGGCAGGCATTAGGGACACAGGCTCAGCTTTGAAAATTATCATCACCTCTTCAGGAAAAAACACTTTTTCAGCCTAGTTTCAAAAGACAGTTTTATTTATCAACCCTGTTTATCCTTATAAATGACTCTTTTAATGACTTTTTTTTTCTTTTTTTCTGGATTGCTAATCTGCCGGAACACAGACAAAAATTATCCCATCTTACAAAAAGACACAGTTCAACTTAATGCCTTCTCACTACAGTTTTCCCAGCAGGGATGTCAAGACATTGAAGTAAGTTGCATTTTTAAAAGCACAATAAGATCCTCTGCCCGACTGACTTTCAGTAGGTACCTAAATCACCAAGGGTCTTTTGCATGTATTCCTGAAACCCCCTGAAAGGTGATGGGGGAAGGATATCTAATGCTTTTAGACATAGGAAAATTTTGACCTGGGTCGTAAACCTGCATATATTCTACAATGTTTAGCAAAAATGCCTATAAATCATCTGGATTCCATTTAAAATGTGAGCTGAGGGCTTGCTTGATTTATTGGAAGAAGGCAAAGGGAGGAACAAACAAATGCATTGCTGTAGCTTCCCTCTAGTCAAAGCATTGCAAAAAGACTGGGACAGATTTTATTCAAAAGAAAGGTGCTCTTCCTTCTCCTTCCAAAACCAGTTGGTGATATTATTTAAAACCACCAAATATGCAAGAAATGTTCCCTCAAGGAAAGCTGCAAGGGGCAAATGAACATGACAGCTGCAGCACAGAAAGGTCTCCAAAGAGCTGAGCTACAGCTACAATCTGACCCTGCCAGGCTTGGCAAACCTCTGGCAACCCCAGTCCTGAGAGCAGACAATGGATCTGCGTCATGCAGGGCTGACCCTTTACAATTCTCCTCCTTTTAGGACTGAATTGTACTTGCTGTGAGGACGGTCAAGTAGAGGACTCAGAGGGGCTGTGGTATCTCAGACCTCAAGGGTTTTCAAGTGCTGACTGGACAAAGTTCTGAGCAAACCTGCCTGGATGCAGCACTGGGCTTGCTTTGAGCTGGAACTCGACCTCTGCCTCCTTGTTGAAAAGTCTTACACTTTCTCCTTTAGAAAGTCTCAGGCTTTCTAAAGGATCACAGCACACAAGTCAGCAATAGAGAAATCCAGTAAATTTCTACCATTGTGATTCAAATCCCCAGTATTTACAGTATGGGTTAAGTGATTTTGGTATCACTATAAAATACCACTTCTTGCTGAAAAGAAATGAGATTTTGATGAGCTTTGTTGACAAGGTCTGTTCATTTTAGCCTCCAGTCTCTTGGGAATGTCTTTCCCTAGTAGTCTTCTTCCCAAACTTACTCCCTCGAAACCCATTCTTTACAGTCTCATGATTCCTCCTTGAGGTATGTCCAACAACACTGGGGTTCTCTAGGGTCCCTAGCAAGCACCATTCTTGCAGCTCCTTTCACCTATCCTTTGCTGAACTCTGACCAGCACCACTTACATTGCTTTGAAATGGATGGAGCACCATGCAAAATTAATATATATCACTTTCCCTTTGTTCATTTCAGAGAACATTTTTGCTTATTGCTTGCTTGGTAAGGAACCATGAAAATAAACAAAGTAGGTCTGGAAGGGACCCCATGGGATCACCTCATCCATTACCCCTTCCCTAAGGCCTACAGAGTTAATAATGGAACAACAAACTTTCACACTCCAGCTGCCAGACTTTGAAAGTTTGGCTTATCCTAAAGAAATACACTGGTCTTGTCAACATGGGAGAGTCTGCATGTGCTTGCTGATCTGTGCAGAGATTCATTTTAAAGTGTACATTGTTCTCAGACGGTCCACTGCTACCATTATGTGCATCAGTAAGTTTCATATTATGCAACTACCAGCACTTATGTTCAAAGAAAGCACTTTTTATTCATGACAAAACATAGTTGTTATGTTCTCATTAAAAGACACAAGCAACATAAGATTGGTCCTTGTGCAGCAACATCTTATGCTTATTCTGTTAAAAAATATTTGCTAGATTGAGGAATGTACTGAGTTTCCGCACCTTTCTCTCATGTGGCACTGCTAATTTCTAATTCATGTCTTCATTGAATTTGACTGCTTAGTGAGTTTTAGCCATTATCAAATACTCCTTTCACTGAACAGTTTCTTTGTAGGTTATTCCTCTGAAGACACATGACAAATGCTGTTGTCTTTTATCAACTCTTTGCTTCATTTAGATTATTTTTCTGGTCATTCCCACTTCCATAAAGCTGAATTTAGAGACATTATGTAACGAGGAGCTCAGATATCTCAGTGTGAACCAGATCTGTTCCCTCTTAAGAAGGTTATGTGTATTGAGTCAAGTCCCAGAAGAGTCAGAGAAGAAAGAAGACTCTTCAAAACTGGAATGTGGACACCAAAGTCCTACAGTATATCGACTGCTAAAGCGGCCTGACAAACATGAAATGCAATCTGCAATACCACAGATATCCTCAGGTATTCACATACACAAGGTCATGCATCAGCTCTGAGAAAGATTAGCAATGTAGCCTCAGGCTTTAGACAGTACTGCCTAAAATGGGACTAGAGGAGATGTGAACTATGTGGGCCCTGAGGAACTCTTGACTGTTCCTTGTAGCTCACTGTGTCCCAAAACTTGCAGAAATACTTGGCACTGAGGTAGGCAAAGGCATTATCATCATTTCAGCTAAGTAGAGGGCACTGTCAGTGATCACTGGGCACGATAGCATTTCTGTACCTGCAGTGCCAGCTGCAGTGTCATCTGGGACCTTTCCATCCACATCTGCCTCAAAAAACCCTAAGATTTCTTACAAGTAAAAGCAGGAGTGAATATTGCATGATTAGCAATGAATTCCTTGTGAGAGTCCTGCAACAATGGGAACCTGGAAAATGCCCAGGGACTTCTGAAATCCTCGCAGTGCATTTTCTGCTCTTGCCTATTCAGCTACAGCAGCAACAATGTATGGCACTAACCAATACAGTCCAATGTTCACACCCTGGTGTGAACACAGCCACCCCCAACTATCTACCTACACACGCATACACAGACGCTTCAAAGAAACAGCACAGAAAAGCTCGACCAGAGAACAAAATGCTTTGACTTCAGCAGCAAAACTCACCAACTCGTATCTCTCTGTGGAAGACAAATAAAATCTCAGCACTTAAAACACACTATGTTATTCCACAATTTTAAATGACCAGTTTCAGGCTCTGATTCCTAGAGTAATTAAGAGTCACTAGAAAATTCTTGCAGGACTGTTCTACAAAAACAGAGGGGTAGGGGAAACTATGGAGAAATATGCAGGGTACAATAAGAAAACCACTGATAATAAAGTATATATTGTATATGCTTCTATACATAAAGGCAACATTAGCTTTCATTGCAAATGAAGGATTTTCCTAATTTACTAGTGAATACCAGCCTCCCATCTTTTACTTTTTCCCATCAGATTATAATGCAAAATTATCTTTTATGAGTATGTATCCTCTACCCTGGCCTAACATGTAAGCAAGACTAAGATCTAAACTTAATAACAGAGCTATACTATGCCAAGATTCGATTAGGATCAGCAGATGTTCTCTACAGAAACCTTCCCCAAACAAGAAATAATGATTTCCAGCCAGTAAAATGTTTCACACACAACACAAGTACAACTTGAAAAGTATATAGTACTCACACACAGGATACACAGAAATAGCCCAAGTAGCAAAATCATTGTCACTTCCGTGGAAATGTTGGCAATCAATCTGAAAAATCCTGCATTTTACTGAACCTTATCTGTTCATTTGTACAAGCAGATAAATATGGTTTTAGCAGGTGAGTCATTCTGCATGTGAAGGACTGTTGACAGCATTTCACTGCCAGAGCTGTCTGCTCCTGTGTCTATGTATATTTTGAGCTTCATGCCTTCTTTTACAAAGGTAGACTTCATGAGTTCAAATAATACTTTTTTAAAATCCTCATTTAAAATATAGTTAAAATTTTAAATGATAAAGAAAAGTCACAGTGTGACCACTGCTGTACTTGCACTTAATTATTTTCATGGATACTTAAGGCTAACTTTAAAGGCTATAAAGCTAGGCTTACACAACAGGTCTAAGCACATGATGGAGAAGGATTGAGGAAAAATAACTTTTACCAGTGTTTATTGTCAGCACACTACTAAGTTTAAAAGCAAGGAGGAAGCAATGAAAAGCCTCACAGACTACAAAGCAAAGATCAGCATTTTGATGAAACAGTCGATACATATTCCTTCCACAGATTCCATACATAAGATGTAGATTAAGAGCTACTCTGAACCTGCAAAGAAAACTTATACTGCTCTATCTATCTGGAAGCAAAGATCTCTTTTAACACTGATAGTGGAACTTGTAATAGTTCCTAGATGACTGCAATGTAAGAAAACAGCATTTTCTTTGGGCTTTGCTACAGCTGAAGTAACTGCTAGTTGTGTGCACAGACTTCATTTTGATTAGATGAACAGAGTGATTACAGCATTGTCTTCCTTCTTTTCTTACCCCACTCCCCACTTTATAAGGTGATATAAATTCAGTCACACCCTTGATTACTGTGGATGGGATACTGCAAACATGGAGGTGTGAGACAACATAAAATGTGTGTGATACAGTAGTAAATGAAAGAGCATTACAGAGGCACAATTTCTCAGAAAAGAGATTAAAAGAGGAATAGAATCCGCCTTCCCTTGCAGTCTTCCATGTCAAGAATACTTAGCCAGTTGGTTATGAACAATGTTGAGCTTTGGAAGTGCAAAAGGAGGCAGAACACAAGCAATGCAGATAGCAAAGAAGCACTGAGCACGTTGCAGAGTCCCCCTTGTGTCATGATCTGTCTAGTGAAGTTGTGAACAAGAGACTGCTCAGTTCTGCTGTTAAGTGTATTAGTCTGTGTTATTTTAAGCCAGGGAAACTTGGCTTTGCTTTGTTAGCAGTGTGCCTTTTAGGACTAGAGCAGCCTTGCTTCAGTTAGATCATAAAGGCAAAAGAAGCAAAATTTAATTTGCAGCAAAATTCAATAGGAATGTGGGTCTAGTTCTTGTAAAATGCCTTGGGAAATTTTGCTTTGTAAAACTGCAGTCCAATCCAATTCTCAGCAGGAACAACAAATCCCACGCTCTTAATGTTTTTGATTTCTGATAAGTTTCTAAAGGTATGAATCAAAGGAGTGACAACAAGATTCTTCCCATTTGACTTACACCTTCCTCCATCCCTGGGATCATCTCTCAGAGAACATCTAGAACAAACACAGCATTTGTCCACCCTATCAAATACATAAACCTCTAGGTAGATGACAAATTCCATCAGGATCTCATGGTGACCTCTGCGACTCAGTGCAGTGCTCAGTGCTTAAAAAATATTTTAAAAAAATCTAGCCACTGCACAGAGAATAAATGAAGATTTATAAGCTTTGGTGAGAAAGGGGAGTAGGGAATTATCTAGGCACTAGCTGGAATGCATAGAAACATTTGCAGTGTATGTTATGCTAGAATCATCTACAGGGATGAGATCCTGCAAATTGTTAAACTGTTGTATCTAAATCACTTAGATGGCTCTGAAACAAGTGTCACCCATCACGCATAAATAACAATTGGAAGCTCCACAGAGTCAGTGTAAAGAGGTAGCCATAGTGTGTTCTCAGATTAAAAATAATGTGTTGATTTAAAGTGGAGGGTCACTCACTGCACAGTAATTAACCTAGGAGGCTATCAGCAGTGATTTGTTCTGATACTCTATCATGCAGAACTGCATGCTGCTCCTCAGAACAGTACTGAAACATCTGTTATCCACTATCCACTATTGGCTGACTTAACACCAGCCAAAAAAATCCCCAAGTCATTTTCGACAGGGGACAAACTGATCCGATACATTTTATGTTCCTGAGGAATTAGGTTTAAAAGAATATTACCAGCACTGTGCAAGAAAAGGAACTATCAGGCAGGAAGGTAGCTGTAACAGGACTGAAAAAGAAATTTTTACACAGACTGGAAGACAGAAAAGGACTTGCCAAATGGAAACAAAGAGACTAGAGAACCATACTTGGATAAATAGCTCAAACTTGCAGTTCACTATTCAATAGATATTCTGCACAACCATCTGGAAATTCCTCTGTGGTAATTCCTTTTTAACAGTTCTATAATCACATCTTAATTTGTCATTTCTTAGAAGGATTAAAAGAAATGTTTTGCCTCTGCCAGCCCCATCTGTGCCTGTGCACATGTAGACCACGTACAGGCAAGGCACACATGAAAGCTGGAAACAGTCACACCATCCTGCCAAAGCCAGTAATGTCTGATGAAATTCCTTGAGAGTCTGCTTACTGCATCTACAATCTCTTTTCAGACTGTTCCCATATGAGCAGTGTTTTAGCTTTAAGAAAACAGCCATCAACATCAGTGAATACCAAAGCTTGGAGAGATCCTAGAGACCATACAGCCCTCAGGCAGGACAAGTCCTTTTTGTTATCCAGAGGGTGCCTGTCCTTAAGAACAAGTTTGAGATATCTTGGCGGAGATGTCCAGTTAGGCAGCCTTCTCCAAGAGATATAGCCCTACCAGTAGAAAGTTTTCCTAATGCTTAGCATGATTTTTTTTTTTTTCACTGCAATTGGAGTCCCATTACTTTTTCTCGTATCCACCATGAACACAGAGAACAGATTTATTGCCTTCCTCTCTGCAGCACTTTTTTATTTATGTGGAGAGATGCCCTCCATCATGTTCTCTCCTTTAAATTAAGTAATCCAATTTATTCTCTTCTCCAAACTAAATAAACTCCTTTCTCACCGTAAAAAATCCCTGAAATGTTTTGCATTTAAGTGTGTCTCAATTGAATTTAAAAAAAAAAAGAAAAAAATTACATCAGGAGATATTTTAAACTAAAAGTTTGGATGTTTCAGCAAACAAAAGACTGAAATTCAGCAGCTCAGATAATGTCAGTGTCTCAGATAAAATTTCAGAAATTTTAATGCATCAAAAGAACTAAAAGAATGTGCCCGCAAAACATTCTGATATTGACAGATCTTCAACATTTTCCAAAAAGATGTTTGCTGTAAAAGCTTCTCTTGGCTTTGTCACCCAGACTCAACAATGCTCTTAACAACGTGCTTAACTCCAAAAGTGTGAGCAGTATCTCCCCCTTTGCTGTCCACCTCTGCCCACCCTCCCCACCCCCATCCCAATCCAACTTAGAAATAAAATGTTTTCTTAAAATTCATTCTCCGGGAACCCAATGCTTGCAGTTAGAAATGATCCCTACTGTGGAAACCTCCACACCTTAGAGCTAAGTGTGTCCATCATTTGAGAGACTATTTCCTTAAAAATGTACATTTAAGCATTCCTCCATGGAGAAGTATGGTCCAGCACACCAGCAAGAGGGAATGGAAGTGACATGGCTTACTTTGAACTGTGTGTGGAGCTGATGTTAATACTAATGCAATCTGGAAAGGACTCAGGGGTACCTTGTATGACCCAGTCTACTGATGACACCTGTGCTAAATTGCTAAAGATATCCTTTGAAACATGATAGAAAGATTGGCAGTGATTTGTCACACCTACTCTGAGAGGGTCTTCATGGTCAATTAAGAGAGACAGGCATCTCCAACATGGAATGAAGTTGTAGGTGGGCAGCTGGAAGTACCATTCACTCTCCTGTGCCAAATAGAATTTTAATCACATCTGGGAAATAACAGGGTGAATCTAGGGGTGTCTTATATGTTTTGGGATCTCTTTTTGTCCCAAGTGGTACTCAGAAAGGACTGTTGCAGCAGGTTTCCTTCTACACTAGAGAGAAGCAAAGTGTACATGAGAAGTGTAATGGCTTACACGCAGGAGGGTTAGTATTGTATCAAACCTGTGTGCTACCCTTTGACTTCAAAGGCTTGGCAGCAAAAGACCACCAGTGTTTCTCAAAGGGGAAGCAGGGTGGCATGGGTACTATACCACTCTCCCCAGCAATTACTTCTCTATACTGCAGTTACAGTGGGAAATGGATGGATTATAATGGACTTTCTTTCCATTGCTGCAAGGTCCTGAAGCATGCACTTCTCCATAACAGGCAGCACTGGCAATTATGTACATCAGATTTATGTTAGAAATTTCATTCATTTATCTTCTGTCTCAGTGTTTCCCTAATTTTCTGGTATAAACATTGCTGCTTTCATAGTTAATTCCTAACCACTCTAATTAAACTTATTGATTGCTTCAGAGGAAAGATGGGTAGGGAATGGGAATACTTTTTACCTTACTTCTTTTTCCCAACTCTGTGAACAGCTGCTCCTCAGAAATAAAATTATCCTTTTATTACTTGCATAAAATTTAGGTCAGGTATGGCCTAGAGATGTTAGTTAACTGTGACAGCGGATGCTTTGGGAATCTGTATTCATGGGATCCCACAGTTGAGTATGACATGTTGGGAGGCTATATGGAAGCAGCTAGCTGCAGCTTAGTGCAGGTATCTTATCTACTATAGATTTGTCAGAAGCTGCAGACCCTACTCAGGAGTTTGGGAGTTCTCTCAAGATCAGCTTAGACTGAGCCGTTCTTTGCCACAGTTAGAGAGGAGGACCACATGCCTATACAAACGATATTTTCTTAGTCTCTTCTCCTCTTCCTTTTACCTTCTCAGGAAGTTCTGATGAACAATTTTCCATATGCACCATCATAAGCATTGTCTCCTTGCATCTTCCTCCCAGCCAAAGTCCCATTCCACCTGGGGATATATCCAGAACCTGTCTGCCACCTGCATCATGGCTGCACCTCAGCTTTGCTCCCCCACCCAGCTGCTAACACCCTCACAAAACATGGATCAGAGCAGGTGGGCTGTCCTGGCCTGGCAGAGCTGGGCCATGGAGTTGAACAGCATGTGGGGTGTCCAGCAGAGCCCACAGTTCCTAACTGTACACTACTAAATACACAGTGACAAGACATATTAGTACCTTGTTAGGGAAATCAGTACAAGTGGAGAAAAAGAGTAACCAAAGATGGGAAGTAGGAAGAAAAAACCACCTTTCACTTGGAAACGTAAAGTCCAAAGAAGAAATAACGTATTTCAGTGATCATATATCCCAGTTTAAAGCTAATGTATCCTCCTTGAAAATGTTGCTGCTTAACACTGAGCTATATTATTTCATATTCTTTGCCATAGTAGAATATATATGTTTATGTATGGCTGTAAAACTCTATTATTTTTAAAAGTTATTTCATTGAAGTGGTTGACCTTTTTATGTTTCATGGGTACATTTCTTATACAGTAATAGAAAAAATGACTGTAAACCATTTTATGTTAAAACACCTGCTCATTTAAATATTATGACCTGGATGATGAAATAGAGACCACTATTTGGGGTTGCAAATATAAAGAAATGATCGATTAAAAACAAACAAACAAACAAACCCTGTTATTTCTTTGCACTTAAATTTGATTTTCTTGTTTTTAATTTTATACTCCTGGGTTTTAAAATGTTCAGCAATTATCTGATTTGTAGCTACAACTGCAGCATGTTTACTTGTAAAATGTCTTCCAAATTAAGATCATTATTTGTCCTTTTAGATTTTCCCTTAACTTTGCAAATGAACATTTGCAGCTTAACAAGAAGCAGCAGTATTTTTTACATTCAAATGGCTCTAATGCCAAAGCATTTTGCTGATTTAGTGGCTGGTTTTGCAGGATAGAAAAATACTAATAATTCTCAGCAAGCAGAAAATCAACAGCTATCGTTTTTCAAATGGGATTTCTATAGCTCTGTCAAGTGTCCCACGTACAAAGGAAAGGCAATTCAGTGCAGTGTTTGATTTTGCCTCCGGAGACAAGACCTTGATACACCTTTTACTGGAAACCAAAATGCCAGATAATGTGGAACCTCAAGTTGGTTGAGGTCCCTAAACACAAGACTTAAGTGTCAAGAGCGCTGAATCACTTCGGTTCAAATATTCCATAAGATACTCAATGCTTAAGAGCTACTGCCACCTTTAGGTGCCTGCCATCAATGTCTGCTCGTATTTCTAACACTAAAAGCCATCTCAAAAGCGTTAAGCAGACTGCGCAGCTCACCAATGCTGTAATCCAGCAAATAACTTCTTCTCTTGAAACACACGTGCCTTGCAACACACACAACTGGTACATATCCCAGCAGTCTGGATACTCACTTGCACTTAAGCACAAACTGCCTTAGTTTACCCTTTCCCATACATGAGTGCTCTGAAATCTGGGCTGGCTGTTTCCAAGTCTCTTCTTAATTTGTCCATAAGCAGAAAAACGGGCTTATGCCCAAAATTTCAGGGCAGTCAACGCAGTGGAAAATCTCCAAAGAAGTAGATGAGTACATTTTCCTGGCATGGCCAGCTATGTGGGTTCCTGACCTGCATCTTCCCCTCTTTATTTCCTCCCTGTGAGGCTTTGGCAGTTGCTTGAACATCTGCTTTGGGAAGAGGATTCTATTTGCAGACTCCTTGATTGCACACTGAGATTGGGGTGCTGTGCACAAACCAAATGGCACCAGTTATGGCTTGGATGCTTTGGGTGCAAGAGCAGCGTGGCTGTCAGGTATGTGTGTGCTGGGAGTCCCAGGCTGCCTGCTGCAAAGCTTTTCTTCAAGTGTGGTTTCATTGTTATTTGCACAGTGGCAGTAAGTTGACAGCTAGCTCAGGTGTACCCGCATATGCTGCTGTTGCATCTCTGAATGGCATCGTACACACTGGTTCAGGGAGAGGGACAAGACACTGACAGGATTCACATCTGAATCACAGCTGTAAGCAAAAAGTGCAAGCTGTGAGCACATCTGGATGCATAAAGGACACTTTGTAATCCACAGTAAAAGCAACAGTTAGGTAAAATAATTTAAACACAAATTCCCAGAATCTTAATTTTTTCACTCAAGCTTACTTCTGGGTACTCAAGGTGTGATTGAAATTCATTACACACAGCAGCTGCTGTGGCTACTCAGAAAGCAGCATGGAGCAAGGGATGCGGCTGTGCACGTTACCAGAGTTTCAATGTGGTTGGAGCCCTCACGCCAGAGCCAAAAGGGATCATGCAGGCAGTTTTCAATACCTGAATAACTGCTCCACTGAACATCTTCTGTATCTGGTTAATTCCCAGGGGAAGCTGCAAATTTTCAGTGTGCTCAGTACTAAAATAGTTTTGGTTTAGAGAAAGATAATTGCAAATCCTCCCTGCCTTTTTCTGAAGCAAAACTAATTTGGAAAGGGGACTGCTGTTGAAGAACAGTGGAAACACTCAGTCGAATCTCAGCCTGTGGCTGCATGCTCTGCTGACCTGCACTGCTGTGATCTCAGCACAGACCTGCAAGCTCAGTTTACCCAACCAGGCAGAATGTGGGACAGGCTGCTCTAGATCGTGGCTGTATCGCACCTGCCCCCGTAACCTAGAAAGCAGTCAGGACTGATGAATGTGACCCACAATCTTTTCTCAGTTCCCTTGGGTGGCTAGGGGTGGATTTTTAATTTTCTGACACCTGTATCAGGTATTCTGCATCCCTGATTTTTTTTTCTAAACCAACCACATCTGTGACTCTTGGAAGTTTTTTGAAGGTCAAAGACAAGGCAGTGAATTCCCTGAAGACTGACAGTGGGGGTCCTTGTGCAACATTTAAACATAACGACTCTTCAGAGGGAACAAAAATGGTGGCCTGAAGAACAAAATATGGGAGACCATATTGTGTGTTGCACTTTCTGCACTTTGCTGGACAAGCCGGAGAGGCCAGGGAAGCTCTCATACACCAGAGGCATGGTGGAGAGGAATGAGGAGAGACAGGCAGAGGAAAGATGGTACCAAGTGCTTCAATTGAGGGCAAGAAACTTGAGGTATTGTAAGGATTCCTTTGTTTTAGCACCTTGGGAAATACAGGCTGGTGTCAGTTTAGGCACAAAAGGAAAAAGAAAGATTATTTGGGGAAAGTGCTGTACAGTTATTTGAGCTGGTAGCAAACATATGATCAGCCTCAACACTAACTTGCCCAGAAGGTCTCCTATAACTGTGAGATACCGCTCCAGCCAGCTGACTTCAGCCTGGCTCCCATACATTTGCTTTACCCATTCTAGAAACAAAAGCAGTGAGACGCTCAGTGCAATCAGACATACTCCAGAAAAAGCCAACAACCAAACCCTCTGCTTTTAAATAGCATTCCTAGTGTAGATTGATGAAATTATCTATACCCCCACACACACCACCTTCTGACATCCATCCATTGGCTTGACAAAGCAGGTAGTCACACAGACTCCACATGAATGCACCCGTGGCCAGGTTGCCTTGGAAACCTTCAGTGCTACCTAATATTGTTATAATTGGCAAGAAAATATAGGTTTTCTACAATGATTCACAGCAGGCTTCCATTTTACATAAATACAAGCTTTCCATCTGCAGTTTTCTGAAGGTTTGCTTTGCTTTCTTCACAGAAATTTCAGAGACATTTTCTCCCCAGAAAAATTAAACTGTTGTTTAAATGTTAGAAACGCTGTGGTATCAGTACAGGGAGCCATAAAGCAATTCCAGCTTCCCTGAGTCTATTGAGGGGTTTCTAACAATCAGGAAAAGCCCTGCAGTCATCTCAACCACATTTAATTCTGTGCACAGCTCTGAGGCTCTAATTCAACTCTGACAGAATAGGTCAGCCCAATTGCCCCATACAACCTTGCCCAGGCTGCATGCTCTCCACAGTACCATTTACCTCTCAGTCATGTGTACAGCACAACTAGCAGAAACCCTGAGCAGCTTTTACTGTATGAACATTTCCAGAGTGTACTAGAACTGTTATGGGATGTACTCACCCAACACATATATCATGGAACCAGTAAATTTAAGCTAAATGAAATTTATTGTTTAAACTCAATTAAAGCTCCACCAACATCAACTACAGATCCAGGATGTTACATGGATTCATCACTACACTACTGGTTCTTAAACTTTATGGCCAGTGATCCAAAATGTATAGTCATTCACCTAAAAGAGAGGGCTCTTCTCCCACTGCTCTGAGGAGGACCAACTCTGGCAGGGCTCCATTTATATCCTGGTTGAATCTGAGCTGTGGTCAAATATGGTCACATAGCCCTCATGGGCTTAAGACCCACCTTCCCATCCCTGTCCCTGCTGCCTACCATCATACCGGTGGGAGGAAGAGCTGCGCATGCAGGGGCTCTCCTGGGGTCTTGTCTGTGGGTTTTCTGCAGGGTTTGGTCAGCGATTTATCAGAGCTTTTGTCAGGGCAAGTGTACCTGCCACAATGTAGTCTCAAGGGAATGAGCCTTTGGAGAAGACCCTTACATGCTCACCTAAACAAAGTCTGTGAATAAGATACAGGTGTGCCTACATTGCATGTACTTACCAGAAAGGGGTAAACAAACTCTCCGTGCTGTGGTGCTAGATTCTTGTGCTCCTTTGGAGAGCAGCAGACTTGCAGCTACTTCTCAAGCCCAAGGACTAGCTTATGGCAGATGGAAACTGCAAATCCTGGTTGTCCGATGAGCAGCTTTGCCTAGAAAAGAGGCAGGAAATAATGCTGGACCACTACATGTTAATGAGTTAAAAAAGAAATGTTTGAGGGTGGCACTTGAAAAGGGCACAACCTAAAGCCATAACACCTAAATGAGCAGCCTGAAACTCTTGGTGGTGGTTGAACAGAATGCTTTAAGTCATGCTAAAATGAAGTTTTGCTTGGAACAAAAAAGTGAACCCAATTTCACCATTATTCACCTGTGAGTTTAAGGCCCCACAGCTCTTTAGAAAGCTCCTCCAAATGTACTGTGGCCATCCCCAAAAGCAAGTTCTGGTGTCAAGCTGGGGCAGTACTGCCACTCCAGCAGAACTGGGAGGCTCCTCACAACTTCGTACTACTTTTGAAAAAACAGTGAAGACAAGTTTAGCTGATACCAAGCTGCATAAGAGATAGTTTTAACACTAAAGCAATGAAAGCCTCTGACATATGACTTTAGACTGATGAGTTAAAACTACACTAAATCAACTGCACCAAGACCAGAAACTATGGCTTCTCCATTTGTTTTGGGGGAAAAGATACAGAGGTTCTTTCCTGTGTCTGTGTAATATAGTGGTTCTGTATTTTTGTCTGTAGCCTCAACAAACCTCCTGAAACTGAGATGATGGGGTTTTTTTTAAATGTAAAAGCATTGACTTGTATTTTAACAAAAGAAAAAAAGCTCAAAACAATTAATTTCAACATTTCTAAAATTACATCTGCATGTGTTTTGGAGGACATGCTTTTAGCAAATATGTGTGGTTTTGTCAAATATAGTTAAGTGTTGCAGTGCAAGGCTACCTGGCATTTTTTCCCCATCTATCTGAACCAAGCCACTAGAGCTTAGGAGATGCGGTGGTTACCTTAACTTTATCTAAATGAGTTGCAGACCCATGTTTTCAAAAAGAACCCGGAGCCTAATTTTTAAATGCTCAGCATACACGTTTAGAATTGCATTTTTCAAAAGATCTCAGGACTTTTGAGCAGAGGTGACAATAAAGACATTATGTTTTGAAAAGAGCTGACAGCAGTGAGATAATGAGGTTCCAGCATTTCCACTCTTGAAAACATGTGGGTATTGGACTTGGAGATCAAATTGGAGAATTTGGCAAGTCTGCCTTGCAAACTTCGGTTTTAATCAAGGAGAGCTTCTGCAGAAGAAAATCAGTTAAACTAGTGGATGTGTTTGACATCACAAGAAATTTAGCAAGAAAAGTAGAAGGTAAAATGAACAAAGTAAAGGTTAATAACTCATTAGGTGCCACTCAGTACTCATCCTCTCTGAATACCACAGTATTTATTAAAGGTGTCTACCTAAGACTTCAAACCCAACATCGGCTACCAATGTGTGTGCTATTGTTGCAAATTCATCTGCTCTGAAGTACAGTGAGCCCATTCAGGTTAAAATAAAAGCAGTCTAAATGCACCACCATGTAAAACTTGTACTATTCCTGGCAAAACAGCTCTTTGGTTCACCTTGCTTTTAATTTGGACACATCTCCAAGATTTCAAACTTTCCAAGCAGGGAAAAAACAAATAAATGAAAAGGTAGAATGCCAGAGGGAAGAGCTCGCTGAAGAATCCAGGCTTATGAGATTGGAAATTAAATTCTCCTGTGGAGAAATACGGCACTGCCCCAAACATTTTAGTAATTTTTTTTTTAACCAGAAGGGCTCTCAAATCGACGTCTTTAACACAGACCAGCAGAAGCTGAACTAAACCCTAGTTCTCTAACCCTGAACAGGCTTTCCCTAAAAGCATCTGATCCAATGGGAGAGTCACATTGGATTTCAAAATATCTTGTACCACATCTTATATTTGCAATTTTTAAGACTAGAGCAACACAATCCTGCTCACATGGAAGGCTTCTAGGTAAGCTTTTTATGAATTTTACAAAATTTCTTGGAAATCTCTCATGCTATTGAAAATCAGGTGGTTTTACAGTAATCTCAGACACTATTAGATTCTTACTGAATTGAAATACTGATAATCTGGCACCATAAATCCTGAAAGAAATTATGAAATTTGGGACATATTTTCTCCTGCGGAAAATGTCAACGCTTGATTTATCAATGGGTTTCTCTTACACTGCTATGACTTTGCTTGGAGCTGTTGCATTGTTTAGGGGCATGGAAATTTTTTTCTGTCTACTCTTGCTCTGTGCTCATGGTCTTTAACTTTCTGATCAGAGCAAAATGCTGGGCAGATGATACACAGCAGAGGGAAAAAGTTCTGATGTACCAGCTGTTTCCTTAAACGTTACTGTTTTAGGAAATATGCCAGTTTAGATAGAAGAGAAAACATCTGACATGGAATAAAATACTGAGCATTTTATTACTGCCTTTTTCTGGGTCTCAATTTCCTATTTCAATCCCACTTTTATATGACAGTCCATCATTTTGAGTCCTGCATCTCATAATATACACAACATATCTTTATTTATTGTTCTCCTCCAACCACTAATCACATTAATGATTCCAATGTGTCTGTTTCACTAGCCTCCGTCTACATTTGCTTTCAGCAAACAGAAACAGCCAAACATTCACATTTCCAGTGAGATGGCATATGGGAAGCAGGGCTCTCGCCCTACCTAACCTGTTGCAAATAGCTGGAGAAATGTCCTATTACACTGACAAATACTGTAACAGATATTATAACTGCAAAAATAGCCCCTCCCCCCTTTTCCCTTTCTTGTAGTAAATGCTATCAAACTGCTAACCTGGGCTGGGTGCATGCTGCAGTGATTTCAGCAGAAAAGCAGCACCTGGCTGCAGGAGGTTCTGCCTGATGGGAACCAGAAGAAGGTTTGAAACTCAGCAGATGGCACAGATGAGCACTGTGCCAGCCAAGGGATACTACCTGGTGCACCTACTGGATCACTTGCTGCATTTGTTATGGAGCTGGGAATGAGAGGCGTCTTTGTTTTACTATCCTTTTTCTTTCTCCTTTACGTGATTTTGCTTCTAGCCACTAGACAACAGCAGTGCTCTTCTCTGGAGTGTGAAAGAATCAGTAGCAAAAGGAGCCCAGGAAATCCAAAACAAAAAACCAAAACAGCCTCCCCTCCCCTCAAAAACCCCTCAACTCTAAACAATAAAAGAGAAGGAATCTGTTGTTTTTCTGTAACAACTGGTCAGCTCCAACCTGGAACCTGTTGGCTTCCTCTGATTGCTAATAACTCTGTTTACTCAGAGCCAGACCACAGTGGTGCTTTTGGACCACAAACTGGGCTGGCATCATGTAAGTGTGTAAAGAAGCAGTATTTATCATTGTCATGACTTTGTTGCTTTTCCCCACACTTTCAAGTGTTGATAACAAGCAACTCAAGACAGCACAGCTGGTCTGCGATATGTCTCTGCATGAGCAAAGGAATGGCTTTGTTTAGAAGGCAAGCACAAGTTATTCCTTGCAATCCATAAGTGTGTGCTGTGATAATGGAAAAATATCAGTTTTCCTTACATCTTTTCCCTTTGTTTTAGCTCAGGGCTTTACTTTCCCATATATTCCATGGGGCAGATCTGGAGTAAGTGATCAGGACTGTAGGTTTGAATAGCAGAGAGGATAGGTGTTGGGCTTTTTTTCCACCTCTACATGTGGGACTTCCCAGGCTAGGGTTGAGAAGAGGACTGGGCATTTATTCTACCAATATGTCAGCCAACATGGTAAGACTCTATTATCTGCAGTCAAAGTTGTCGCAGGAAAATCTCTGGTGCGTACTTGGAATTGAACTCTTGGAAAATCAGCAATAAGGGAACCTGGAACAAAAAATCCTTATAGATTTCTTGGATGAATCTGATGTGAATTTTACAGATGACACACCTGGTACCATCACCCCCAGACTGAATACATGGACAAAAAATAACTACATCTTTTCTTCTCCCCGTTGATGTCTTTTTTCTTCAGCTATAACCAGCAAAACCACCCTCTAGTCCAATACAGCTCAGCAAGAGTAAATCTTTTCCCTTGGGAAGGTTTGCAGCAAAGCAATAGAGAACTTCAGGGCAAGTCTAAGGTAAATTGACTCAGATTCCCTCAGAGACACTTACCTAAATCACCCTTCTTGTAGTGCCGGCACAACTATCTTTCTTTTTCACAAGTACTGAAAAGAAAACAGAATCATTGAATTCATTTTTTCCCAAATAATGAGATGTTGGAAAGCAAACTCAAGTTAACTACCTGAAAAATACTTTCCTAGTGCTGTAATTCAAAATAACAGGGAAAGAAAGGAAAAGGAAACAAAAAGGAAAAGAAAGATTTTATATTAAATTGCATTAGCCAGTAATCAGCCGATTAAGTTTCTTTGTGAATAACTCCTGCTATATAATGGCAGCCCACTTACGGTACCTTGGTACTTTATAGTAACTGGCTATTTGCCCCCTCATTATAAAATACAACATACAGCATATTAATGTAAAGGATAATGTCAGGTTTGATAACATCAGGCAGTTAGTAGCTACATTTTAATATGGCAACAGCACTACTCAGGCTTCCTTTCTTGATGAAAAGTAAATTCTTTTTGTCACGCAAGGAAATATTCATTGTTTCAAGACTTTTGTGAAAAAAATGGTACAGACATTAAGTCAGAGGCTTGAAAGATTATTCATGTTCAACTTGAAAATCAGGCACATCCAAAATACTATATTTCAATTTGCATTTCTTTTGATCCACTAGGCTTCTGCTGAGACAAGAGAGGAAATTAAGTCGAAGACTGATTCTCTTCCAATTAAAATCTAGTAGAGACAGGAGTATTAATCCTCTGTCCAAGATGTGCGCCCCACAGCTACCAAGGGATAACACTGCAGAATGGCAAATCGCACACACAAGCTTATGAGGAAAGAACTCTTCCCCATGGCTGCAGCTGATGGATGCAGGTCATCAGTAATGAATTCCTCCAGAGCACCATGGGATGCCCCTTGTCCTGGTATAAAACCCGCTCTTGCCCAAAATGATTCCGAAGTATAGCAGTGGAAAAGTTATGCCAGAGCTCAGGTATTGTGGGCTTCAGCCTGAGCTTTGCTGAAGGGGGCATCAAGGATGGGGAAAGGGGTGTCTGCAGCCATGTCACTTTGGGTAGGAGCTTTTGGTGCATCAGAGGCTCTGAGCCTTGCTTTCATCCCCCCTCCAGTAACCGGGCTTAGTGCATCATTTGTTACCTGACTTAACTGATTTTGGGAGGCAGAACTTGAAAATGGGGAGGGTTCATTTGTCAGAAACCTCTGTGCAATGTGTCACAAAGGGTACTCCATAGTCCTCTTCTGCAAAAAAAATATACTCTTCTGCCTAAGCAACAAGGGGTTAAGCTCTCTATGCAGCTGATACATGGTAGGATTGAAAACTGTCAGCAGTAAAGCCCACATCATTCATATGTGTATGTGCATTAGGATTTAAATGTGGATGCCAAAAATGAAAATGCAGCTTACTGATGAAAGGAACAACACATTTCCTAATATAGATAAATTTTTCCCATTTCTGGAAGAAATTGGGAGAATTAGCAGCACCTGCAAAGACAGAAAAAAAGGAAAAGAACTGTGGATAATTGATACTCCAAAGGCAAAGACATCTTTCACGAAAAAACAGAATGGGCCAGAAATTCATCTGCTGTACATTAACTGATTTACATCAGCTGAAGAATGTTGCAGTATGATTTAACATTTCTCTATGGTACCTGGGAGATAAAAGATTCAAAATAGAGAAAGAACTTAACATGCATTATCTGCCATCTTTTGTTGCTTAATAATTTCAGGTGTTATTACTATTGTTTAATACAGAGTCATCACACAGTAAATTAAAATACAACAAAACATCAAATGCAGCAAAGCATTACTTAAGCAGAATCTCTTAAAACCCAAACAAATGAAGCAAATCAATTTTAAAGGTCATTAAGGGGAACTGAAGTCATAGGAATGAAATTACCAAATTATCTCAGGTTCCAGGCTACTCCTAGGACAGCTACTAGACAGGGCAGAGACAGAGGCAGTGATTCCGATTTTGCTCTCACAGATCACAATGAAACACTCCAATGTGGTGAGAACATCCTATTATGTTCTTGTTTCTGGCCCTGGTTTTCTAAAGACATGCATTTTGCATGGTTACACTGTGGTTGTCTTAAAAGCCTCACCAAACGCATTTGAGCTGCTCACCTGGTTTCAACCAAGTTAGAAGGAAGGATAGAAATCTCAAAGATGAATTGCAGCAAACTTTGAAAATCTGGTCTAATGAGAAGGGTTCAGTGATTCCCCATACCACACATCTTGCCAAGCAGCAGAGCAGTCACTAGGCAGTTCAGAGTGAGCCTCAGAATGTGCTGTCTCCTGCCTGGGCAACCATTAACAGAGGAATGGAATTAGGGTCAGGGAGATGAGAACAAGGGAAAAAAGAGGTAGGGGAGATGAGGAACAACTGGAGCAAGTGGGTGGATGAGAGTGAGAGGTAATGAGGAGCATCCCCTTCAGCACTGAGAAGCATTCACATACTTTTGCAAATAAAGAAATTAATGGAAGTTTTTTTTGGGAAAACATGCCAAATTAACTTGAAACATTCTCCACTATTACATTTTGCCTTAGCAGGACAATGGTCTGCAAGAGACACAGCCACATTTGCTCTGGTTATCCAAACTTCAGTGCCAGGATAACTTGGACAATTACCATCCAGCACTGCATTGTTTCCTCCAAGAGGAGCAACCGAACTACCCCATTGTGAAACAGTCACGGATTTGAAGCCCACAACCCACACCACAGCAAAAGAGCTCTTACAGCAAAAGCAAATGCTTAACATTAAGGGATATAAAAGTGCATCCGAGATAAATCTTACCAATAAGGGTGATATAATCCCTCTATCTAGGAATTCTCCCAATGTGAAATATACAGCAGCCAAAAGGATTCATCTCGCTAAAAGGACTGTTATTTTTTTGTTGACTGAATGACTAAAATAAAGGACATATTTGCTCTCTTCTCAAGCACAGATGCAGAGGATCATGAGCTACTGAACAAAGGCTATGCTCTGCCCTGTGGTGTGGAAGCTTGACAAAGCTCCTTAAAGGGGAATTACTGGAGATTTAAAAGGACCATCACTTGCCAGTCTGTTTTGCAAGCAAACTTTGGACTATTGTTGTGGTTTAAGCCCATCCAGTAACTCAGCACCACGCAGCTGTTTGCTCACCCTGTGCCATTTCCCCCTTGAAGGGATGGGGAGGAGAACTGAAAGAATGTAAACCCCACAGGTTGATACAAGAACGGTCCAGTAACTGAAGTATAATACAAAACTACTACTACCATGAATAATAATAATAAGGGAAATAACAAGGGGAGAGAATATAAAACTACGAAGGGAAGGGGAAAAACCCCACTAGCCCATCCAGTAACTCAGCACCACGCAGCTGTTTGCTCACCCTGTGCCATTTCCCCCTTGAAGGGATGGGGAGGAGAACTGAAAGAATGTAAACCCCACAGATTGAGATAAGAACAGTTTAATAACTAAAGTACAATATACTACTACTAGTGATAATGGAAATAACAAGGGGAGAGAATATAAAACTAAAACAGGAAAGAAAAAAACCCAATAAACCCAAGCGATGCACAGTACAATTACTCACCACCCGCCGACCGATAACCAAGCAGCGATTTGGGCCTCCTGGGTGACTCCCCCCCGTTTCTATACTGGGCATGACCTGCTGTGGTATGGAATAACGGGTCAGGTGTCCTGTCTCTGCTCCCTCCCAGCTTCTTGTGCCCCTCCTCACTGGCAAAGCATGAGAGACCGAGAAGTCCTTGATCAAGGTAAGTGCTACTTAGCAACAACTAAAACACTGGTGTGTTATCAGCATTATTCTCAGACTAAAGCCAAAACACACCACTGCACCAGCTATTAAGAAAAAAAAACAGGACAACGTGTAACAGGCATGTAGCTCCCTGTAGAAGTCAAATTTTCCAAGTAGAAATATCCATGTCCTTCAGATCTCTTTGGGTTGTGGTAGAAAAAAAATCATTGTCTTTGTTTTTAAAGATAAGTTTTAAAAAAACACATGGGCCATTAGTGGACAGAAAACATTTTCTTATGCCTGGATCACATATGAAATTCCACAATGACCATGACAATTGCTATGACTATCATCCAGAAACTGGAACCACAAATTGTTGTTGCCAACAACTATGCATGTATAGGTCTAGACAAAATTGAAGAGAGACTGCCTATACTGAATCAACCCACTGACAAGGTTGTTGTCAATGTGTCGCCAGTGCCAAGGACTGTTGGAGCCAGAGCTGTGACAACCACTGTGTCTGGTGCCAAGAAAACTGTTGTTCACACGATCACTGGAGTTATGGGCAAGACTAAAGAAGCAATGCAAGACAGCGTAGAAACGACCAAGTCAGTAGTCAATGGCAGCATTAACACTGTCCTGGGAAGTCATGTGGTGCAAATGGTGAGCAGTGGAGTGGACAGTGCTCTTACTAATCAGAGACCCTTATAGACCAGTATTGCCCACTTACAGAAGCAGAACTAGAGAAAGAAGCTGCAAAAGTTGAAGGTTTTGAAATTAGAGTTAGAAAGCCAAGCTACTACATTAGACTAGGGTCCCTGCCTTCAAAGTTCTGCATACGTGCCTACCAACAAGCCTTAAACAATAATCCCAATGCAGATCACTGATCTGGGTTACCTCTTCCTGCTGGGACCTAACAGCCAGCATCTGAGAGCTGAAAATTTCTTCAAAGGGAAGATGGAAAAAACTTTGAGTGCACTCAAAAGAGGAAACCACCTACAGGTGCTAAGCCCATGTCCCATCCAAGTAAGGCTCATGTATACAACAGATTGCAACACACACACACATAATACACATGCATATACCAATATGTATAAAAACAATTTACAAAAATCAATGTAACCAAACAATCATATTTGCCTGCTTTCTGAGCTGAACCCTGAGGCTCTAGTTTATCCTAGGAAAGAGAGATGGAGATCTGGCCACAGGAAGAAGTGGACTTCTACTTACCCTAAAGAGTAAGGTTTGGGGAGGACTAAACAATTGCTACCCTCTCTCCTTCCCCTCAAGTGTGCTAGACAACAGTACAAACAGTGTCTGATACCAGTGCAGATATACAGTGTGGATTAGAGCAGATTTGAAAAGCCCAGGAACTACCTGGGATCTAATTCCCCAACAAAAAGAAATACCTGCCTTAACCAGCAAGAAAAGTTGAATGCAAAAATAATTAGGGATAACATAAAATGGCTTCTCTCTGTGAACAGCAGGAAAACATGCACTGCAAGTAAAGCTGCGTGACTAATTGATTTGAGGGGTTTGTTGGCAGTCTTAAAACCAAACACACCCAAAAGGTGGGGGTTTGACTTCAACAGAGTTAATGTATCCTATTACCCAACAGGCTCTACTGCGTGGTTTCCCAAAGTCTAATAAAGCATTAATTTGGAAGCCCTTCCTTCAGCAGGGCATTTCTTTTCCTTCTTGTCATGGTTTAAGCCCAGCCAGCAACTTGGAACCACGCAGCCGCTCGCTCACTCCCCCCCTCTTCCTTCCTCGCCCCGCTCCCGGAGGGATGGGGAGGAGAATCGGAGGAATGTAACTAACTCCCACGGGTTGAGATAACAGCACTCCAGTAACTAAGGTATAATACAAATCACTACTGCTACCAATAATAATGATAAGAGGAATAACAAGGGAAAAGGACACAACCGCTCACCACTCGCCGACCGATACCCAGCCCGACCCGAGCAGCGATCTGGGCCTTCCAGGTGACTCCCCCCAGTTTATATCCTGGGCATGACGTGCTGTGGTATGGAATACCCCTTTGGCCAGTTTGGGTCAGGTGTCCTGTCTCTGCTTCCTCCTGGCTTCCCCTCCTCTCTGGCAGAGCATGAGACTGAGAAAGTCCTTGGTCAGAGTAAACATTACTGAGCAACAACTAAAAACATCGGTGTTATCAGCATTGTTCCCAGGCTGAAAGTCAAGAAACACAGCACTGCACAAGCTACTAAGGCGAATTAAAAATGACTGCTATAGCTGAACCCAGGACACTTCTACTTTCACAAAATTCACAGAAGCACCCATGAAACTTTGGGGCTGAATCCAGACAATGGGTATAACCAGTTACGAGGAGACAGACATGGGCATACATGCACACAAATGTGTCACAAATGAGGCAAGAAATGCCACTTCAGCTCTGGATCCAAACTGTATTCTATATATTCTTCACTGGCACCAGGAGACAAAACTGAACCACTGTGTTTGCAGATAGTCAGAAGTTTTAACCTTGTGTGTCCCACACCACTGAGCAGTATTTGGGCAAGAAAACTCTTCCCATCCACCTATATGAAGATGACTCTTGCAGTAAAGGTTGAATTACCTTGAGAAAAGAATTATCCTGACTCTACCCTATTGTATCCCTTTCGTATCTCCCAAACAGGCTTGCTTTCTCCCCAGAGGAGTAAATTAAAGAGTTAGGTGAATAGGAAAAAAACAGGTATCCTTGCTCTAAGTTTGCAACAAACCATCACTGGATAACAACCAGATCCCTCTCCTTTCCCAGCAAAGCAGCTGTGGACATTGGCAGACAACAGCTGATTGTGTCAACTCATTTTGGGAAAATTTCCCAAATACTGTGCTGCTCTGGTGGTGCAGTGGTCAGGGGAAAAAAAAAAACAAAACAACCCAGAAAAAACCCTTTTTCATAAATAGAGACAATGAGGGGAAACAGGACTTCTTTATTCTCCCCCTGAAAGCACTATGAAACAGGCCTTCTGTTTATTTGTCAGGGTACGAGTGGAGCTCCTTCCTAACCCAGCTGATCTCTGCAGTTATTACAGCATTTGTCATAACAGCAAGTTTTCATGGTAAGACTGTTACAAGAACTGTTGAGGCAGAGACAAGTATGTAAACACAAAAATGTCCTGACTTGATCATTACAGGAGAAAGCTGTTGCACAGGCAATTGTCAGGCAGTGACCAGTGTTCAGCTGTTCCCCAAGGTGCAAACTTGCAAGAAGCACACAAGAAACCCCTTTTGGGACAATTCCTGCTCAGAACTGGTAAGATGGCACCAGTTCTTGTAGCTAGAACAGGTATTTTTCCAGAAAAGATTCAGACTCATGAAGTTTTAGGGCAGTCATTACTTTTTGCCTTGCTGTACAAATTTCTATTGTGTAATGCAACCACAGTTAAATGTAAGGATGAATTACCTTCTCCCTTGGAGCAAAAAAACTTGGGTGAAAAATCAATAGCCTGGATTATTCTCTGCATGTCACCTTTTAAGAACAGTGTCACTTGTACCTCAGAAAGTATGCAAGATACATGCAAGTATCTTCTGCTTTGTTTTGTTAAATGCGATGATCTTTGCAGAAAGACAGAAAGAGGTGTACTTGACTTCTTAAGAGCTACATAGCATATTCTTTGCTGAATTCCAGGCTTAAGGAAGAATTCAAGAAGCTAATTCACAGCATTGAACCCAACATCTTGGTCCAAGACCACAGAAGAGCATAACCTCCAGCCATGCCTGAAGGCATAGTATAAAGGCATGTGTAAGAGGCAGGGTATTTGACGGGAGTAGCATAAAATTAACAGTTAGCTATTAGCCTTTATGTACACAGAGTGTTCATTTCCCAGGAAGGTTTGAGCCCGTGAAAAAAAGCCTCTGCCCTCAGGAGGGCTGAAAAGGAAGGCTAAACGGTGGAGGAAAAAAGGCTAGTGACAAGTGATCTTGGGATGCTGTACAGCTGCTGCAACTTTCTTCTTTATCAGTGTGGAATGTCATGACACAAGCAAACCCACATTGAACCATCAATATTTATAAATCCCAGGAACTACCAACTTACTTGCTTTTGAGAGATGATTTTTATATACAGTGCAACTCCAGCAGACTAAAAGACCAGCTCGATACCAAACTAATGAGAAATGAGATCAAGTTAATACACTGTAAGCCTTGGCTAAATCTGTTTGTCCTATTTATTCATTGCCTTGTTGATCTGGAACCTTTAAATAAGAAATCTGGCCTGTTCAACAATTACTGCTTCATTAATCCTCCAAAGGTCTATGAATAATGAGACAAAAATAACAGCTCTCATTGTAGAAAGAAAGAATATAAACAGAGATGAAATATTTTGTTTGGAGCAGGCATTTATAGAACAAGTATCCCCACTTCTCCTTTAGCAAATGTAAAAAGTATCTCTCTCCTAAAAGAATGAAAAGGCTGCAAGTGTAACTGTCAACCAGCAGCAAGTTGATCATCATCTAACCTGAGTTCTTCAGTTGAAATTTTTAGGCGAAAATTTTCCAGGAGAGTTCGTGAGCAGTAATGAAAAATAGCAAAAATTGGGTCTTGCATGAATGATCCCTACAACCGTAGCACAACGTGAATGAAAGTCCAGCTAAAGCTATGTACCATCTAGCCCTGGCTCCATAGGCTTTTATATGGTGTGAGGCTTGGTCTGGAAAACTCTCATTTAGACACATACTTATGTCTGCAAAGAGAGCCTGAAGGACTGATAGTATTTCAGCTAGCAAGGACTATAAACCCCATTATTAAAGATTCCCAAAGTAAAGCAGCCACAGGTTGACAAAGCCATTTCATTTGAGTTGAAAGGAAAGTTACCATCAGGGCACTTTGTTTCTTGCCTAGCAAAAATATGTTGTTTCTTTTCAGGGAAGATTCAATACTCCCCAGAGGAGATTAAAGTTGCAGAGAGAAATTACCTCCTTGTTCCGGACTGAAAATAAGCCTCAGGAGAAACAGGCTACACCCATGTCAGAAAGAGAGGATTACTGTGAAATTCTAAGGAACCTAATGATATCTTTTATAGAATTGTAAAATGGTGTCTCCATCCATGCTCCTCTTCAGATTGCCCAAGCTCATCTTATATGTCTTGACTGTTCTCTGAAGGCTAGTATTAAGTAAAATGGAGAGGTCCCTTGTGAGAAAGGGATTTTTTTGGGAAAAAAGAAAAATCACGGAAGAAGGAGAGACCTCCAGGGAAAAAGAAAGTCAAATGACCAAGTAATTCTAAAGATGGAGTCCTTCATCTTACTGATAGGTAACATGCAGTGAGCATTGCCCAGCTAGTCAGGGCCCAGACTTTGGTTCTTCTCAGCCCTGTGTTTTTCTAGGAAAGTGAGAAGTTCAATGTATTGCTGTATCTTACACAGCATAATGCAGCTTTGCTGGATGTGCCAATGGAAAAGCTCCCACATTGCTGAATTAATACATACAATTACATCAATTCAGGCACTGCCAGTCTGTAGAAACTGAACCCCAACCACACACTTGCCCTGGGCGCTCAGGGAAGCCAGGTAGATGCTAGACTAACTGGGCAATGTGATAACATGCTGCTTAATTCTTTCCTCTAGCACCAGGGTGGGAACCTTCTTGAATGAAGGTGCTCTTCAGTTTACCTGTTGATGCTGCTCTCTTGCCTCTATCTTTTTGGAGTGAGTGTTCTCCTGCTTCTTGGGCTGAAGGGCATTCTCCTTAGGCTGTCTCAGTGCCTCTTTGGAGAAAGGAGCAGTTCTCTCCAAGCTGATCAAAGCAGTGTGTGGCACATGCACCCACTCTAACAATGACCTGACAAAAGTTGACAAAAACTTCACATGAAGCTCTTGTCACACCCAGCAGGCCTGCAGTCGGGGACTCTCCCCTTGGGTTGGGATGCCATCCAAGGAAACTCCTTGAAGTTGGGAACCCTCCCTTTATTAGGTGACTGATTGTGCATTTTGGGTCATTGGCCATAAACTTTTAAGAATTAATTCTTGAATCAGCAATGTAGAATCATAGAATCACAGAATGGCTAGGGCTGGAAAGGCCCTTAAGATCATCTAGTTCCAACCGTCCTGCCATCATGAATCCATGTAGTTGATGTTGATGGAATATGAACAAAAATTTTTGTCTGGTCTCAACTGATTGGTCCCGTGACGCAGTGCAAATGCCAAAGTAGGAGTCTATTTTGTATTCTGAGGTAATAAGAAGAGACAATGGACTGAAGACAAAACAAAACACTTACCAAATTCTCCTTCCTAAGATGTGTCATCTTGCAGTGAGAAAGAAAGCTTTCAGGTTCACTTTTTGTCTTCCTAGTCCATTCCTGCAAGGGGAACTCCCTAAATCAGATGGACAAAGGCAAGCAACAACACATCCTCCAGCCTCACAAGGCACATCTGTGTGCTGAAGAAAGGGCACTGTGACATGACTTTTACAAGTCCTTATTACTACAGGAACGTCCCTCCCAATGTGAACGTCCCCCACTAACATGAGTGGGGCAACACACATTAGTGCAATGTACAATTCACAAAACCGGCCCCAGCAGCTCCAGCAAAGACACCCAGCTCTGAGCCTGGCCATGAGTCAAACTCCATTCTCTGGGCAACAGAACGTAGTTTCCAGCAGGAGGGCACAATAGACAACACAGGGGAAGCCAGACCTTTAACTGAGTTGACCCAAGGCAGGTGAGGAGGCAGAGAAGCTGGGCCAGAAAACACAGCTTTGTCTGGCTGCTGGTGACTTGAGGCCTCCCACTCTTGCCAGGAAGCGGGGAGAAGCCAGCCGCAGTCCAGCCTGGAAGCCTGCTCTCTGTAAATCACAAGCTCTGAGGCACCCACAGCCTGGCAGCACCCCTGGACTGCAAATACCAGGCAGCAGTGGCCAAAGCCAAGAACCAACTCTAAACTGAGGAACATCCGACAGACAGCAGTACCCCTGAAGCTGGCAGCATGCTCCAAGCCCAGTGACACCCCCAAACCCAGAGCCACCCCCTAAACCAGGCAGCCAGCAGCCACAGACACCCCACAGACCCACAGCATTGCCATGCCCACAAACACACACCCACAACCCCAGGGAGCCCCCACACCTACTGACAACCCCCAAGACCAGAAATGACATGCCTCCCCCAGAACACAGGACAGCACCTTCTGAGATTGGCCAGAGCTGTGGAGGGAGGGCTGGAGAAGGTGCTGCCAACCCTTGGGGAAAGGACAATGCTCTGGGCCCAGCCCCTGATGCTGCCCCTTGAGAAAGGGAGAGGAGGAGGAAGCCAACCAATGAGCCTGGAATCTCCCAGTCTAGAGGTGACCT
>NW_009926725.1:0-1995 GCF_000696875.1 Nestor notabilis
GAGCCTGGCAGGGCTGGGGAAAATCCTCCAATGGCTCCGGGGTCGGACACTGAGAGCTGCTTTTGAGAAGTCCCTGGGGATGACACCAGCACCAACAGCCTTGCGCAACATGCAGACGTCACGGACTCGCTCAGCTGGAGTGTGGGCACAAAACCGCTGGGTGAGACTTGGCGCCCGGATTTAAGCAGCAAGGAACGAGAGCACAATCGATGCTGACTGGAAGAAGCAAATGGCTTCCCTCTTGTGCTGTGCTTGCATGCACAGCTTTTCCTTTATCTATTAAACTGTCTTCATCTCAACCCCAAGTTTACTGACTTTTACTCTTTTGATTCTCTGCCCCGTCCCTCTGAGCGGGGAGTGAGCTAGCGGCTGCGTGGTGCTCAGTTGCCAGCTGGGGTTAAACCATGACACCCTGGTACCCAGTAAGAGGACACGTGGGAACGGGCCAAGGTTGTGTCAGGGGTGGTTCAGGCTTGACGTTAGGAAGGAATTCTTTACCCAGAGCAAGGACAAACACTGGAACAGGCTCCTAGAGAGGGGCTTGATGCCCCAAACCTGTCACTGTATAAGAGGCATTAGGATGGTGCCCTTAATAACATGCTTTGGTCAGCCCTGAAGTGGTCAGTCAGTTGGACGAAATGATTGTTGCAGGTCCCTTCCAACTGAACTACTCTGTTCTGTTCATTGCTATGACCTCCTCTTGTGGTATAAGCTCAGAGGTTCCTCAGCAGCCTGCAGCTGCTCACTCACTCCCCCCAGTTCTTCCCTCCCACAGCCCGGCAGTATCGGGAGGAGAATCAAAAGAATATATACCCCACAGGTTGAGATAAGAACAGTGCAATTACTTAAGTATAATACAATATTACTTCTACTACCACTAATAATAATACTGCTAAGGGAAATAACAAGAGTAAAGATTATAAAACTGAAAAGGAAAGGGGAAAACAAAAACCAATGAACACAAGTGATGCACGATACAATGCTCACCACACGCTGACTGATACCCAGCCCGACCCGAGCAGCAATCTGGGCCTTCTGGGTGACTCCCTCCAGTTTATATACTGGGCATGACGTGCTGTGGTATGGAATACCCCTTTGGTTAGTTTGGGTCAGGTGTCCTGTCTCTGCTTCCTCCCAGCTTGTGCATCTCCTCACTGGCAGAGCATGAGACTGAAAAGTCCTTGATCGGGGTAAGCATTACTTAGCGACAACTAAAACATTGGTGTGTTATCAGCAATGTTCTCAGACTAAAGACAAAACACAGCACTGCACCAGCTACTAGGAAGGAGAAAACAAACCAAAAAACTGTTACAACTGAACCCAGTACAGCATCCACCCCTGGTCCCACATTTTTCAATACACCACTACTTTTTGTCTCTTGATATATACACACACAAAAAGACAGATATCATTCCGTAGTCCATGGACCATACCTATAAAGTTCACTGAGTTCATTCTGTCCATGATTTTGGGCTTAACCTATTATAACAGTCTTTCTCAGTCTCAGGAGAGAGGGTGTGTGGTGTTCTGTTGTTGCCTGTTGACGACACCGCTGAACTCGTCTGGTCACTGCTGGTCTAGTGTGGTCTCATCAAAGTCCATTCTTTGTCTGGGTGATGATTAGGGGGAAGTCAGGTTCAGTCGATGGTGACCTGAAGACAGTACTGGGAGACTCCCACTGCTGCTGCCACCTTTTCCCATGATTTTATTCTCTGCTGTTGATCATGACAGCACATATTTTCTTTTCAAAGCCCAGAGTAGTGGAGATGGACATTTAGCTGATGGGCTGTAGAAGTGTTATATAGCAGGCAACAGCATATCATTGGGTTCATTGGCTGTTTTCCCCCAAAATTAAATCACCTTGAGGTACATATTGGACTTACCCATCTTCCTGCATTACCAAGTAGATCCATCACCAAGTATATCCAGGTCCCTGAGCAAAAGCAATCCCACGAGAGGGTTTCTCTTTACCTGAAGCAGGAATAACCCAGACTG
>NW_009926726.1:0-18439 GCF_000696875.1 Nestor notabilis
CAATGTCTTTCATGTAGTGAGGGGCCCAGAATTAAACCCAGTATTCGAGGTGCGGTGTCATGAGCGCCCAGTACAGGGGGACAATCACTTCCTAACCCTAACGGCCACACTAACTCTGATACAAGAGTTTTTCCTGAAGAATGAAGGATCCAGAAAACTCCTGCTATTCTGCTTCCACTGCTGCATCTTCTATGACATCTACTGCAGAAACCTCCTACAGTGGTATCTCTGCCTTGGGCTGGAAGAGGTTCCAATGTGCCAGGCTGCCTGGGTACTCCTGCTAGCAGAGGAGGAAGGCTCTGCACAGAGAACAGCATGCATCACTTTGCAGTGGGCACAGCTAACTAGCAGCAGATGCTGAGAGGTGGGAGGATCCTCTCCTTCACACATCATCTTATCATAATCTTATCATCCTTTTGTCATGATCAGGAAAAGTGGTATAGCTGAGGTAGTTATGAGGGGTGCTGCTTCCTGAAGGTTACAAAACTCTCTGTGGAGTTGCTCTAGGTATATTCAACACTTGGCTGCAGGTTTCTGGGTCTACAGCAAGTTCACCAGTAGTGTTCAGTTTAGCACAGCTCACCATTCACTTGTGTTCTCCCTTTCAAGAATTCAGCCAAAAGTTAAAGATTTATGAATGATCCAAAAAAGAGAAGTTGAAATAACTAAAACCACATAGCTCAAGAATGTAGCTGAAGATAATGGGAGACAGTTTACGAGACTGTAAGGAGTGTTTTGTAAAAAAAGAAAGCTGCCAGATAACAAAAAATAAGGAAAAATCAAAATACATGCTATATTTAAAATTAGGACAGACAAATCACTGGGGAATAGAAATAATACAGCATTTCCATGAGGTGTTATTAGTTAGATCACCGAAGAGGCTTCTCATTTTTTAGAGCTGGGGTTTTTATAAGTTTCTCTGACTTTTTACTTCTTGTCACTGCTTCCTGGTGAAGAGTATTAAGCATCATGTAGTCTGGAAAGCCAGACTTGCTCTAGATGTTATCTGCAGCCTTACTGATGTGCTGATAGATGAATCTGAGGGCCTAAAGAATTTCTGCAAACTTATAAAGCAAGCAAAGAGTTTTCACATCATAAGATATATGACACTAAGTAGAGAGTTTGTAATTTCATCTCCCTCATCACCTCATCCGCCTGGGGAAGTTCATGTTCCTTTGATATTTTCTTCATCGGTAGACAAAGAAAAAAAACATAAATACAGATGTTGTGCTTAATATGCTTTTCCTTCCTCACCACATGTTTCGTTTTATGCCTTTTTCCCTCGCTGTGTATTTGAACTCTTTCTGTATTTTTGGGAAGTGTCCAGAATTTTGCAAACAGTATTAAAACACAAATTAATAATAAATGTAGCACAGATTTTCAGTTGTAAGGATCATGTATGTAATGTACTAACCACCATTAAGAAACAGGACCCATAGTTTATTCACGAAGTCATCAGGTATTTTGTTCAGAAGGATTCTTATTATGAACAAAATCACTGCAGGGAACTTTCAATTAGGATTTCAGCAAAATAATAAAATGTTACCTACAAATCAATCATATCCTTTTAAATATCTACTTGGAGTAGAAAGAAAGGATGAATTGCTACTGCAGAAAAAGCAGTAGGCTATTATTTCTGGAATACATAACTTTCCACAAGTATTATTGTCCTTCAAGACATTGTTTAGCACATACCATGCAGGGTTGACACCCACCAGCATCACCATTCTTAAAGCCATTCTTTTGTGCAAATTCCATTTTTCTATTGACGTTGCCAAACAAATTACTCCAATCAGCAGCAGATGAAAGTCTTTAAAATAAGCAGATGCCACCTGAAATAAAACCAAAAAACATTTTGTTAACTAAATGGTGACTTTCTATTAGTATTTGGTATTATCAATTTATGAAAAAAAATCAGTAAGGGTATATTTTTGAAGTAAATATTGGAAAACATTTTTGGCTTAAATGTAAACTGCTAATTTCATTGAAACTGTTAATTTCATTTAACTAAATGATGCAAGAGTAGCTGCACTAAAGGGCATAGTGTTAAAACAAAAACAAAAATAAGGCTTATGATATGAACAACACAAGGTCATTAAGCCCATCTCACATATGGTCTTTTATCAATTTGGTTGTCTATCCAACAAGAGCAAATATGGAGTATGATCACCTGTGGTATCCTCTCTTTGACGTGAAAATATATACTCAACATTTTGTACATGGCATCTTTAGTGTGTCATCTCACTTCTGTAACATTAAGGACATTTTATATCTATCTAGCATTTTCCCATTGACTGGCATTGAAGCACTGAATCACAATCTAGGAAAAAATATTAAAGAAATATGGGCAAGTCCTGAGGACAAAGCATATAAACAAGTCTTGAGGCAGATCTGTTGTGACTGGCACTCAGCAAATCCGTGGATTAGCCTATCAGGTTTCAACATTATGTAGTTCTCTCTTTGGAGATTTTATCACTGAAATCTATAATACCATAGAAAGTCAAAAAAGGATTACCTGCTTGGATTCCATTATACCAAACAAGGGGAACATAAAGGCAGGGAGCAAAGCTGAAACAGCCAGTGGCATAGGTTCTGTGAGCCAAAAGATGGCAACTACAAACAACGTGTATGCACATTCTGCTTCCTAGAATACAAGAGACATCAAGAAAAATATGAGTGGATCATCCAGGAAAAAAATCACAATGTAGAAAGTCCACCTATGTAAGAGATTCCCCCTGCCTGGAACAAATATAAGTCAAGGGACCTAAATTTTGAGTACTTTTTGTCTGCTACCAATAATCCAGCTAAGATATGAAATATAGCCTGTAAAAAAAAAAAAAAAAAAAAAAGTCGGTTTTAAAGAATTGTATCTAACAGATGATAGTAAAATTAGTTAATTTCTACCACTTAGGAAACATAGGGAAAAAGTCAGCTGCCTTTTTCTTCAAGCATGATTAATCATAGAGGTCATTCTGGAGCATTCTCAGACCATGACTTAACATAAATTAAACATTCTGCAACTGCAAGTAAACCTTTAAACCTCTCGGAGTACTTGCATTCAATAAGAGGTCAAATTTTGCCTCTCCAGTAATCAATGAAGTTTTGTCATCAACATCAATAAGGCAAGGATATCACCTAATATAACAAACATTACGAAGGACTGAGAAGAAACACAGTTTTTAGACTGTAATTCTAGTAAGTGTCCTTTATTTAAAATCCTTGAAACCAGGAATTTTCTTCCTTCTTTTCCCCCAGAAAAATTTACTAAAATGCAGCCACAGCCAAATACAATAAGGTGAAGTGAGCCTAGTTTCTTCTAGAATCCTAGAAACCTATTTTATGTAGTTGAACAAAATGGTTTCAATCTTTTAATGTCACTGGTTAGAGCATGAAAATGCTCAACAGCAGCAGAGGTGGTTTGTATTGGGAAAGGAATGCTTAGCAAAATGGCTCTGGAAACTTCTGACAGGAAAACAGCAATATTAAATCCAAGTCAGTCAACTATGGCTAGCATTTCTTTTTGGAAGGAAGCTTATGTTATACATTAAATGATTTGATAATGTCATTTATCACCTACCAAATGTTCATCTCACTTAAGTCATACTAAAAATTTCTCAAGAATTTCCTCTCAGAGACAAAACTGAAATATTGAAACCGGGATGTGAGACTGTGTGAAGCATATTGCTCTATAACCACTATCTGTGACGCAAAGACTTCTGAGATGGACTTTCATGCGTTATTACGCATGATACGTATAATGCATGTGTGATAATACATCACAGTAGAATTACATTTCATTCTGCTGACATCAGAGCTGCACCAAATACAGTCACTAATGAAATTTTTATACAGTTCTTTCATCAGACTGGAGTTGTCACAATAGTTACCGAATGACACAGGAATTTATTTCAAGTAAAATAAAAATAAGTTGTCTTGCCATAATCTTTGCTCTAATTAGGAACCAGAGGAAATTTCTCAGGTCATTGATTCCGGTCATTTGCTTTCAGACAACACAATATATGATGAACATAACAAAATCCATCATCAAATAAAAATGTAATTGCATCTGTCTTCCTGACAATTCATTTCCATTGTCAATCATAAAGAGCTGTTTGAAAGTGTTCAAAATGTAACAATAAGCACAGGATTTTCAAGGTGGTCTAGATGACATTAAATGAAAAAATAATTTCCTAAACAAAAAACCAATATATAATTCAGAACTTCATGCAACCAGCACAGAATCTTACATTAAAGCTGTTGTCTTCTCTACATTTCCGTGCAAATACACTGACTTAACAAATAAATATATCAATCAATCAAAAAAACAACCCCCCCAATACAAACAAACAAACAAACAAACGAAAATCCACAATGTGAACATCATGAAGTTATTCAAGGCCCCTTCCAACCCAATGCTTTTTGAGATTTTACGACTCTGAAAAGATCTGGGAATCTTGGGCTGACATACAGGTGCAGAATAATTACCTCTCAAATGGTTCACTTACTTTGGTTTGGATGATAAGAAGAAGTGGAAGTAAAAGCAGTGGCGTGAGGACAATGAGCAGGAACCTTCGGTAAGCCAGGAGGTAGCTAAGAAACTTCATGGTTGATGGCTGGTAGATGAACTTTCCTGCAGAAACTGCCAAAAAATAGGTCTGACTTTAAATAGCTGACTCTGATTAATATTTTTCCAAGCTATCACCTTTAGCCATTGCTAAAGCAGGCCAGTAAACCAAGTTAAAATTAAATCTCAGTCTTTATTGTTTTAGTGAATTTATTAACAGTAAGTTGATAAGATAAGTGTTCATCATAAACCAAGGCTAGATGTCAGCCTTTTCATGACTTTCTCTGCTTGCCCTTCCTTATAATGAATTTATGTAATTAGAGTATGTTTTAGACAACTGGATAAGCAAATATTTCAGGTGTTCTCCCAGTCTGTTGGCTTCAGTAGGAAATGAAAATATCTAATATACATAGATATATATTCAAACCCAGTTATGGTATTATGTGAAAACATACGCAAGATCATTTTACTGAGCAGAATTAAAAATTCTTCATCTCCATATTCAGAACTTGATAGGACAAGGTTCTGAGCAACGTGACCTAGCTCTGAACTTTGCTCTGCTTTAAGCAAAAGCTTGGACTAGATTACCTACAGAAGTCTCTTCCAGCCTTAGCATTTCTATTAGTTATATCTGCCTAGAATTCAAAATACATGATTAAAAAAAATGCAGTTTTTTTTCTGTCTTGTATGGCAGGGAGTGCATGATAGTTCATTTTCTCTTCCTGTGTAGATGAGGTGTTCCATATACATCTTATAAAGATTTGAGGAAGGCTAAGATAAGAGTAGGAGAGGTCTTGAGACAAAAGTGAAAAATAAATAAATCTGTGTGCCTGAATTTTCCTGTTTTCAATAAAAGAAAACTTAGTACACTCTTTGTAATACAACAGAATAACATCAAATAAAGAAAAGGAAATTATATGAAAGAGGATTGTACAATATCTGTGGGTGAAGATCAAAAGGGGGAAGAACACGCTGTTTCTGCTCATAAAGCAGAAAACTGGAAGAGGATTCAGATAAAGGAGTGTTTGAGCTACTATCAGAATTATCCAAAGACCAGGTAATAAGGTAGATTTTTTACTCTCCATGTAACTTTTTGATTGCAAGTATCCCATATGTCAGGCTACAGACAAACCAAGTGATCAGGTTGCCAGTGTTGCAAATTTTTGGTTTCAGGAAGTCATGACTATGGTTTTACCAGGAAAGTAGTATTTCAAACCTAACTAACAGGAAGGAATTGATTGAAAAACCAAAGGTGGGAAATAATCCAAGGATGAAAATAATAATGAAATAACAGCCTTTGCAACTGCATAGAAAGAATTGGAAAAACAGTTTTGACACAACCTAGGGAGCTGAGACAGACCTCCTGAGAAGATAAATGTAAGGGATAAAGAAATTCAAGTGAACTGGTAGCTTTTGAAAGGAGCTGTTTTAAGTATATAGTGACGAACCTAATTTAAAAAGTTCAGAGTCAGTGAGAAGAGAGAGACACTATTGTGCCTGCATCAAGACAGCTTCAAATATCCAAAAATGGAAAAGGAGTTGTATGAGATCTGGGAAGACTGGCATGAGCCTGAGGACTGCTATAAAGGAATAGCAAGAATATAGATGAATAAATTCAAGAAGATTGTGATGTGAAATATATTTCAGTTGGAGATGTCAAAGAAAATTTCTGTTAAAATCTCAGAAGTAAGAAGGAAACAGAGAAGAATAGAGAGATTTAGTAAACAGAAGTGAAGAAAAACTGCATAAAATGATGGAGTACTCAACACTTTGTTTGAATCTTCACAAAGGTAAATGGCAGTCAATTTGTTAATGAAATTAATTTTAACATGGAAAAGGGAATGCACAATGGGCACTGTGCTAGTGGAAGTGCTGAATATTTAGGTTTAATACATGTATTCAAGTCAACAGTTCCAGATTCACCCATAATTCACCCATAATTCATGGGTGAGAATTCATGCAGTAATCTGAATATATATATTTGAATGTATTCTGATATGCCATATATGTGAGAAACTCTGGAGAATTACAAGTTCCTAGAAAACTGGTCAGGCATACATGGAAATGAAATATGGCCAACAGGTCATGTGAACTCAATCTAATTTTCTTCTTTTATGAGGCAACTAGCTTAGTGATCAAAGACATAAAATATATGCATTTTATTTGATTTTAATATGCTTTTTATGTATGAACTAACTGGAATTCAGAAGCAAGCACAGAAGAAATGCTCTAGGGAAAACTATATTTGGGTGCACAACTGGTAAAAAGGTTGTTCTAAAAGAGCAGTTACAAATGTTTCACATTCCTATTTAGACGACATTTCAAATCGCGTCGTTAAGAGGTCTGTTCTGATTAGTTTTCTAGCCTATATTTTCATTAATGGATTGCATCTTAAACTAGCAATTAGCAGGACAAAAATAATACTTTCTAGCTAATACTAGACCATAAGGGCTGTTTTTCTAGCATTCTCAGACCATCATAGCTATAGGAAAATGCTGTGTGTAGATAGGTATACACATTTCAGAACAAAACAGAAAACAAAAAGAGACTTCCAGAACTAATCCAAGTGAATTATTGCTGATGAGGCATTAGAAATTGGCCTGCAGAAATTGACAATGAAATCCTTAACCCTGTCTGCAGGGCCCTGGTATGAGACCTAGCAGCAGTGATGGCCACAGCAAAAATAAGAGTTAAAAGGAAGATGTTTCCTTCCAAAATTGTGCTAAGATATTTCTGGAGTCGCCAAACTTTACAGTTAACCTGAGAATGGATCCACAGATGCTCAGCTAGATAACAACTCTGTAGAGAAAGAAGGCTGAAGATAGCCCAAGACTACAGAATTTGGGACAAAACTTTCCTTATAGGCAGGAATCAGGTACAAGCAGGGGCATGGAAAGCTGCTTCCAAGGACCTTAAACATACAACTCTGCAAGTGAAAAGGAAAGAGGTTCTAATATGATTTGAGGTATTACTGAATGATTAGGTAAAAAAATGATAAATTCAGTTAGAAAAATAAGGATGCATTTTCAACAATGAAAAAAATAGAAGAGAGGTGAAGTTTGTACAGAGAAAGAATATTTCTTGTTATACCAGCCACTGTTAGCCGATCTGCATCAGTACTGATCCTTCACTCCCTAGCCTTCTTGGAAGTCTTTATTTATTTTTTGTATGTCTTGAGTTGACTGTGGACAACTCCTGTGTATTTTCTCGGTAGATGAATTGACTTCTGTGGTTCATCTTTCCAGACCTCAGGAAAGCCTGAGGGGATGATCCTTTTATACTGAAACTTTGTCCAGATAGCTGTATTTGCAACCTGGCAGGTTACTAATTCTAATTACTAATTCTCTTTCATACTTGAAGAAAGGCTTTTGTGCTCAGAAACTCATTATTGTGTGGAGCAATATAGCAGAGGAAGAGTTTGAGAAGGAGGAGAGAAAATCAGCTTTTGGATCCTTCCAAAGCTTTCCTAGGCATTATGGGACTTTGGAGAATGCATATTCCAGGTTGCAGCCAGCTTGTGAGTCCTCTCTGTTTAGTAACCTAAAAGAACTGTTTTGGCTGAGGTCCTAAGCAACAGCAACCTGTTGAACAGACCAAACAGCAGGTATTTCATGCAGGAGCCCATAAGCCAGTCCAGACAGGACCAAATTTGAGAAATGTTCTGCTGGGGACCACGACCTCAAATGGAGCCTCTGGCAGAAAGCGCCTGGAGACACCCAAAGTCAACCTCTAGGGTTTTGGAGCTGGGAGTATAGAGCATTTTCCTCAAAGACCTGGGTATAGCTGGTAGAAGAATGGGTAAATCTAGTGCGTGCTCCAAGGAGATTAAACCTTGTTGGAAAATAATGTGATTGAGTTGCTTAAAATAGGAAGTACTACATCAAGAATCACCTGAACCAATGAAGAATGAGCCTCTCAAGAAGCCAGGCAAGTGCAGCAGTGACCCAACTTGAGCCAATAATTTAAAACAATATGCAATATCTCCTGTCCTAAGCAACCACCATAACACATAAAATCCAAGTCATGGGTTAAACAACCCAATGGACATTTTACAGGTTGGCCCATAGGCTAAGAGAGTGGTATCTGTGTGTGTATATATATATATATTTATCACATGAAAGGAAGGAGGGTGGTGCTTGATGGGGATGTATTGCATACTGTGAGAGCTGAGCATGACATAAATGATATGCAATAAAGGGTGAAGACTGAACTAGGTCTGGCTGGGATGGATGGACTTTGTTCATAGCAGCCATTATGGTGTTGGTTTGGATCTTGTAATGGTTTAGATTTGTGACTAGAAGTGTAGATAACACATCAGCTTTTGGTTATTGCTATGTAGTTCTTCCACAGCATCAAGACGTTCCTGCTCTACCCTTCCAGTAAGTAGCTTGGGGATGTGCAAGTTGGGAGGGGACATAACAAAGGCAGCTGACCCAAAGTGACCAAAGGTATATTTCATGCCACATAAAATCATGTTCAGTAATAAAAACTATCTTAATCCATAGGTTTTCTCACTTTTGTTCTTCCTGTTCTCTCCCCTGTCCCACTGGGGACAGAACAGGTGAGCAGCTGGGTGGTGCTTAGCTGCTGAACTGGATCAACCCACCACACCTTGTCAATGGCCTTGTAAATTACATTCCCACTCTCTACCTTACCATGCATTAATCTTTTGGCCCTCACAGATACAATGGTGATATTACTGTACAAAACTGAGAGGAACACTTCAGTTAAGTGATACTTCTGAAGAATTTCAAAAGCATGTAAAATCTTAATGCACCATTCAGCAGGGCAGGATCCTTGGAAATGTGGATGGAAAAAAAAATCAGTATTTCCTTGTCAAAGGTTGATCATATTGATTAGCAAGATACCCTTACCGAATGAGATAAGCAACATTTCAGAGCCGCACGTCTAATCTAGCAGCAAAGTATTTGTTATACTCATATATGACTAATTACTGCAACAGAAAGGCTATATATAACTACAAGGGCTGTAAGATGGATAAGATACTGCCCAAAGGGAAGACATCAGTGGAAGAACAATCAGGGCAAGGAATGCTCTAAAAGCAGATTCTCAAAGATACTTCAGGGATATATATTTTACAAAATATTTTTAAATATTCTCAAGATGATAGCTATTGATAGCAAAACTGAGAGGCATTATCAACAGAGTTAGGTATTTTATACAAGAAGAACGTCAGAGTTTGAATTCTGAAGTTGTTGTGTTACAAAACATGTAGTGGGCAGAGAAGAAAGCTCCACAAATTGCATAAGTACTGTGGTGGGACTCATTTCTGATTCTACACATCCATATCTAAACTGATCACCATAATCTTTTTTCACCTTTAAAAAGAGATGATGTACTTCTACCCTGCTTAACTGAGGTGCTTATACCAGGCTGAGGTGAATGACACTCTAAAGATGAATGTTTCTCTCCAGTGACTACAAAAAAGCTCTAGGCAAATGGGTTGTAGCAAGCTGTCTAACTTTAAGATGTCTCTGCTAGGACAGATGTGTTCTATCCTCTACCTCTCTGGGAGAAAAATCTCAAGAAGGTATCTGAAGTCAAGAATGGCTGCAAGAGACCTGGAGCACTGAGCAAAGAAGCAACTCTTTTCCTTGGGTCTTAGAGTTTAAGTGAACTGGGTATAGTATGTACCCATCAATGAATGAGATTGCATTGGAATTATAAACCTCATTATTATTATTGAGTAATTAGCTTATGCTCCCTCCTTATCCTGGCAGAAAGTGGAAAACATCTCTAATTTTGTTTTTGATATTAATTTACCAGTGGCTGGGATCATGTGATCTCCTTATTACTAAAGAAAAATTTAGTATGAACCCAACCTTGATTGCCACCTTTTGAAACATGCCATCCAGAATAAATGTTTACTAAACCAAATGCATGGAAATTAAATCACAATCACTAATTCCCCAAGATCTTGAATATTTTGCAAGACCTTTAACCAGCTCAGGAAATTTTGCTTGTCTGCTTCTCATTGTTACTGCTCATTGTTTTTCCTCAAAAGTGTAACAGCTTTTGGGAAAAATTGAAAATTCTGCTTACAACCCCAGAAAACACATTTGAAGAGAATGAAACACTCTCCCTGTTACAGATGTGAAAGCAGGGAAATGAAAGCATTTGGAATCACACCAAGGATCAGTGGTGGAATTGGGTGTGCAGCCACAGGTGTCTCCCACCAGGGACACGGTGTCTCCCATAGAATCAGTGGTGAAAAGAAACAATGATATGAAAGTGCTGGGCCTTGATCAAGATTTGCTTCTGTAAAATCCGTAAGGGCATCAAAGCAACAGATGTTGGGAAAATGTAATATCATATCTAAGGTTTAACAATTAGAGGTGTTGAATGAAATCCAATCCTGAAGTTCTCCCATATCTAAGTACATATCCAACATGATGACAGACAACTGCTCCAAAAACTCTAAATTCTCTCAAAACTCTCTAAGTTAGTAAATGTTTTTGGACATGCGATTCGATGAATTTAAACCTGTGTTTTTTTATTTTTCCACTGCTCTTCTTTTTTTAAGTTAGTTCCTAAGGAACAGTCTCTTCTAAGCTTAGCGGGATGCTATCAGGGACAATGAGATTTATATAGAAAAGGAGATAAACTGACATGCAGAGCAATCAGAAAAAAAACACCCTTCTGGAATTTTAATATCATGAGATTCTGAACAATATATGTGCTTTTATGGAAGCTTCTGAAATAATCTGGATGTTGTATTCCTATGATCTTGGCCTGATTTGCTAAAAAACACCTACAAACCACTTTTTCTTTCCAATTTTCCTTGCATTTCTGTTTCTAAACTACAGAACTGTTGGGAACGTGCTGTTTGGAAGAGATTATTGACAACCCTTGGAGAAGCAGTTCACCGAAACCAGGTGAAATCTATTTTCAGCATGTAACGAGAGAAAAAAGAACATATTTCATACCTATATTCAGGCTGTATTTCTGAATGGATAAAACCTGTCATGCTGAATACATTTCTAGACTCTAGACTTCTAAATAAGTCCAGACTTCAAGACTTACTGCACAGACACAAACAAACTGAAATGAAACAAAACCGTTAACTTTGGAACAAAACTTCACTTTGAAAATTTTAAAGACTAAAAAGTTCACTATTCATTGTAAGCGCATTATATCATTCCTTTTTGTTTTGAATAGAAACCCACTGTGCCTGGAGGATATTAGTGCCATGATTTTTCAAAATGACCTGTACTTACATCCTTTTTCTTTGAATCAGTTCAAGTGCTTCAGCAATTAATATATAATTTTCCATCTTTCTGAAGCAGAATCCTCTCTTCTGATGACACTAGATAGCACAGAGCTCCTCCAATTCACTCATTATTCATCCTGGGTACTTTATTCCTGTGAGTCTTCCCACTGGAATTACCAGCTGGTGATACAAAATAGTATTTCTAAGATGTAGACTACATATAAACTTCCTGTAGAAATATAAAATACAAATGAATAACAGGATTTTTATAAAATAGAGTTCAGATACTGGCCCGAGTCTGGTTAACTTCAGAACCAGAAGCAATTTTGCTTCATCAGTGCAATATTGTGCCTATAAGAAACAAGTTCTGCTGACAGTGTTACCTGGATGGAGCATGAATTAAGCAGGTGAGTCCAATTCCGCATATTGGAACCCAGACTGGAAACCTGCCTGGAGAACCTGCCACTCAGCTTCCACAATGTAAGTTATTTACTTGGCCAGGACCTCTCTGCTGAGTTCAGCACAGTCATGGTGATGAAGGAACTTCTGTGCTTCTACTTGGGCCAATCTTTTACTCCACCCTCATTCAGACACTTCATTAAATGCCTCAGCCTTCTGTACATGGTTGTCCAATGTGCTCCTTTTAAGGACAATAGTCATTCTGCCTTTGAACAACTGATTGAAGTGCTAAGGCCTGAACAACTGGCCCAAGCCATACCTAACTTACCGATGAATCCTGTACATTGTATGATCAATGCCCTTTGTGCTAGCTGACATAATATTAAGACAGAACGATAAACTGCTGATGCTGATGTTTTGAAATAGATAAACCTTATATATAGACTCAACAAACCACTTATGCTAGCTGTTTTAATAAAATAAACACTGTAGGTCTGATGACTCTTGCGAGGATTCTGTGCAACTGTCTGCAAGGATCTTGTGCAATTGTCTGCAAGGTACTTTAGGAAACCCATCAACCGCACCCTGGGCTCTGGCCAAGCCCTAGTCTCGGTTGATCAGGGGGTGTACCACCAGATGTTTCTGCACAACAGAACATGGAAGTCGTTCTGACTTGCTAATTTGTGTCTACAAAAGCTGGACCCTCTTGCAACGACCTTGGAGACCTCCACTATGGGTGGATGCTCCACGTAGAACTTCCCAATTGCCAGGAGAGGTTCTCCAAATCCTTGCTGCAACAGGGGATCCTCAGCAACTGCGAATCTGGATGATAGTAATGTATTTAGGCAATTGGTGACGTATCTTTTTCTTAATCACTATTCTCTTCCTCTTATAGTAATGATTAAGTACATTGCCTTGCTTATTTTGTTTGTTGCTTAAACATAGAGCATAGCAAGCTAAATGTGTTACCAAATATATAATTTTATTTCTGTATCTTAAAATTAGTAGTAAATTGCGATCATTCTTTACATTGCTGTCTGTGTCCTTCCAATTGCCCCCATCCATTAGCAAAACACTGATAACCTGTGCTCCTAAATTCTAGCAGACTTCCCTTGCCGGTTACCAGTATGTGATGAAAAAAATCCAAGCCCTTAGGGACATGGGTTAGCAGTGGACTTGGCAGTGTTAGGTTAACAGTTGTGCCTAATGATCTTAAAGGTCTTTTCCAACCTAAGTGATTCTATGATTGATTCTGTGATAAGTCTTCAAAAGCTTTCCATCAGTCAGCAATAATATCAGTCTTTAAGGGTCATCCTCAGGCTCCTGTCACATGACTCTGGTGTAAAACCAGAACACCAACCTTGAATAATTTCTAGGCCTAATTCAAAATTTAACAACTTTTGGACTTCCTAAAATATGGCCTTCATGTTTATTCTTGTTGAATGATGTCCATGTTGTTGGTGCTGTGTGAATCCAAGACTGCGGTATGAACCAAAACCTTTAATCTGCAGTGGATCAAACAAGTCCGCTTACCAGAAGAGACACTCCCAAAGCCTGTAAAAGTCTGCATGCCCACCAGAGTGGCTATATGGGCAGATCTGTTTGCCATACACCGTGGTCTAATGCTCTCCTGGAGTTTCTAGCACAGACTTTTCAGACTCCTTCACACTGGAATGTGTACATTCCTCATATAACAAGGTGATGGAGACTGTGGTAGAGTAAACATAGGTTTGTAAGCCTCTTCACTTCATGAAGTGCTGATAACATTCCTCAAACTTAAAAAACACAAGTTTGGCAGTGAATTTCAAAATATATTTCTGAAAATAGTGCACAACTTTCACTAAACAGTCTGAGCTACAAAAAAGCAGATGTCACCTGGTTGAACACCATACTATGCTTTTGATTTTTATCGTTTTGGAGGAGGAATTATGCTTTTAAATTAATTGTACAATATGACTTCCAGATCAGGGTTTTAATTTTTGGAAGACTACATGTGCAAGGTCAGATTGGATGGGGCTTTGAGCAACCAGACTTACTGAAACATGTCTCTGCCCACAGGTGAACTAGATGATTTTTAAAGCTGCCTTCCAACCCAAACCATACTATGTTTAGACTCACACAGAATGCAAAAGCAGCAGGAAAAAAAGTCTGCCTCAAATGGCACTATAAAATGTGGCTTTATTTATGGGGGTATTTCCTTCGTGACGGCAAAATATCTTTTATGTGGTCTTCTATCAACTAAAATTTAAGTCAATAGTACCAAAACTATGTCTGTTGAAAAGCAACGCAAGAATATTTAAACTATTTCATTGATTGTTTGCTAACTTAAGAGCTTTTTGTTGTTTAATTATTTCAAGCGATGACAGCTAATAAAATGGCATAATTATACTTTTTGCAATTGATATTTTCTGTGTGTTGATGACAAGCTAACATCATCAACTATGTTGTCTTTTGTCTGGCAGTTGTGTTATTGTTGAGGAAAGATCATCAGCCAAAATCATTAACTATTACCTTTGATTTATACTCAGAACAAAGTTCAGCTTCCACTTGCTTGGAAGTCAAAGATGATAAATCATTGCAAAGACTTCAAGAGACAATCTGGTGAAACAAAAAACTGGATGAAGATAGCTTGTCAAAAATATATAGGAAGTTTTAACTGATCCATGTCACTACATGAAATTTCTCAGTGGCGTAATTGTTCTAAACTGATCATTCCTAAACTAAATCTTTTTTCTTTCCGCACACGCCCCCCACCCCCCCAGTTACTAACAACTTTAATCCAACCATATCCTGGGCTGCATGAAAAGAAGCATGACCTGCAGATCAAAGGAGGTGATTCTCCTCCTCTGCTCTGCTCTCATGAGACCCCATCTGGAGTATTGCATTCATCTCTGGGGTCTCCAGTGTAAGACAGACACAGATCTCTTGGAGCGAGTCCAGAGGAGGCCACAAAGATGCTGCGAGGGCTGGAGAAGCACCTCTTCTGGGAAGATAGTCCAAGAGAGTTGGGCTTGTTCAGCCTGGAGAAGAGAAGGCTCCAGGGAGACCTTAGAGAAGCTTCCAGTACCTAAAGGGACCTACAAGAAGTCCGGAGAAGGACTTTTACAAGGGCATGTAGTGACAGGACAAGGGAGCATGGCTTTAAACTGACAGAGAGTAGATTTAGATTAGATATTAGGAAGAAATTTGTTACTATGAGGGTGGTGAGACACTGACACAGAGTGCCCAGAGAAGCTGTGGCTGCTCCATTCCTGGCAGTGTTCAAGGCCAGATTGGACGGGGCTTCGAGCAACCTGGTCTAGTGGAAGGTGTCCCTGCCCATGGCAGGTGGATTGGAACTAGATGATCTTGAAGGTACCTAAAAACCCAAACCGTTCTAGGGTTCTATGATATGAGCTTGTAACAGTCTGCTGCCTTTCAATAAAAGACATTTTATTTCAATTTTATTAATATATTTTAAACTCCTTACATTTAGTTAATATTTCTCCATCATGTTTAACTTGGTGGGAAAAGAAATGCTTTTTTTTTTTTTCCTCCCAGGTGGCATTTTATTGATCAAGCTCCTGTTATATTATCTATATGCTCTCCACATGCAAGCGATAGGAGTATAATTCCATTTTCCCTTCTTAGTACAGATTTTTGGAGTTCTTTATTAGACCTTCTTCCATCTTGGCCCAAGCCTTCACATTAATACTTTATTCTCCAAAACTGTGTTTGTTTTACATAAATGTGTTTGTTTTACACATTTAAAAATACATGAAAAAATACATCTTATAATGTGTAAAGGTTGGACTCATACTACTTTTGAGTTTCGAGATATATCTTCTCTGTCGATATTCTGATGTACTTTTTGGCATTACAGTTTACCAAACTGCTAGATGAGCTCTACCGGAGTCTTCTCATAGACAGCCACATATTTAGCTAATCTTCATTCCTATTTTCATTGTTCTTTCCTGAAATTTTCAATCATCCTTCATATCCCTTTCAGTAACAATAAAGTTGTACCAGTCAAGGTACAATACTCATGTACTCCCAACTCCCCATGATGCAGCAAATAAATTCAACTTCACTAAAATTGGTTCGTGAAGTCTTGGAGCTAGCTGAACATATGCCTCTTTTTTACTCATTCAGTGGGCACTCTGTCAACACCTAGTAAACAAGCTTGGATTGGCAGAGTGTCTACTGTGCTGCCAGGAGGCTGAGTGCCTTGCTAGTAGTAAAGGTGGGCTTGTAGCATGCCTCAAGTCAAGCAGTGTCCATGAAATGGGCCGGTCTTATGGAGCAAGCCACTGCTCGAACAAGAAAGTAAGGTACTAGCACACATGTCATATCACCAGCCCTGTTCAGTGTGGTAGAGGAATTTTCCTATTAGTGAAGCTGAATTTCAGGCTGAAACTGCAGTGATGGAGGAGGCTGCAGCCACACAACTTGCACCGGGGTGGGGTAGAAGTGGGTGGAGATAGTCTCTGCTTTCATCTTCATGCCCATGTCCACATGTACTTATTTTACTATTGAGTGCCATTAATCATAGAAAAGTAAGGTATTTATGTCATTAATAACATGTCTTAAGAACAGTCCAAAATGCAGGCGCAGTGCTCAGATGTCCACATCTACATCTGTATTGTCCCAGTGTTTACACTGTCCATGTCAAGAGCAGTCTGGCTTGCAGCCACAGCAAGACCTGCTGCTGTCACATTAAACAAAGATAACTCAGCTTTGAAGAGTAAATTCTGCTTGGTAAGAATATATTTTTATGGATTATTTTTCAGCATTATCAGAAGGATTCTCTGAAGGAGCAATGTAGCTGCAGGAAAAAAATCACCTATGAAGATATTTTTGAAAAGTTTAGTGTTTCTGAGGTGAAAACAGACCAAATGCAAATTCTCTCATACTCACAGAATTATTCTGCATGAATTAGCAAGTGTCTACCTTAACTTAGACAAAGTGTTTGCAACTTATTACCTCACAGGAAGTTCCACTGTGTTTGGTAGCAATCCCTTAATGTGTTATGAGGTGGGTAACATGACGCTTCATGTGCCATGTTGAAAATGTTTTTCCATTCAAGAAAGCCTGTTTCTTGTGGGATACAAGTGCAGTCTCATAACAAGAGAGCATATTTGTATCAGTGTTATTTAATGAACAGTGAAGGAAAACATGTATTTTAATGAAAACTTATATTTCAAGGAAAACATATTTCAATTATTAAAGACTAAAATTCAGAGTTGAAATGACACAATCTCCCTTTGAATCCTTAAATATGTTTATTAAAGTGGTACAGAAAACATTAAAAAGATAAAAATATTAATTAGTAATTGCTTAACAATTGATATACTTTTTTTAAATAGACCAAGTTCAGAGGTCAGGTCTGGAATTGCAATAAACAACATTTTAAAGCTCTTCCAATTTGTCTCATTTGAATCTGAATCGGTATTGAACAGCCTGAAAGATCAGGGAGCACTAATCATGAGGTTTGGCTAGCACCCATCCCCTTTTCCCTTATTCTGAAGTAATTACATATTTCAGGTTCAAAGCAAGCTGTAGATTAATATTGTAGGGCCATGCTATTTTTGTGGAAAGATTTATATTTCTTCTTAATTTTACCTAAGAGGATATATATAAAGTGCAGAAAGATGCTATTGCTTTGCTATTAGAAATAATTCAGAACCTGTACTTAGGATCTTCAGATATTTTAAAAGGATTTTTTGCCCTGTGTGTGCATTCCAGGTCTTCAGCGAATGTTCATTTAAAGCCTGTATGTGTCATCCTTTGAAGCTAACAGGACTTGACAGTATGCAGTGGGCACTTAACAAATAACCAATCTGTTCATTTATAGTGCAGTCTGGGGGTATATTCACATTCCCTTGGGAGATGACCATGATGGAAGAACTGAAGCGATGCTGATTCCCCACAGAAATGTCTAAGTGTAAGAAAAGGTGCAGGAGTAGGACTTCTGAGGCGTGCTGTTTTATTGGACAACCCCCATCCAGTGCCTGGAAACATTCTGCAGAAGCCTCTCAGTCCTGATGATGAGTTCTCATTGAGCATCCAGGAGAATTCTGCTCCGAGCTCCCTGTCAACTCAGTCACACAAGGCTGAGCCTCCAGCCTCCGTGGTCAGTGGGCTCCACCAGTGCCAAGTTTCCATCAGTGATGCAAGGTTTTTCCAACAAGTGATTTCAAAAGAATTTAGAAGGTGGATTTACAGCATGTCAGTTATTACCTTTGTGCAGCAGGTATGAAGCAGGA
>NW_009926726.1:18470-35201 GCF_000696875.1 Nestor notabilis
AGATCTTGCCATATCAGTAACAGTGATGCATAGAAACTTATTCAGGTAGCCAATGCCAATGACAGGCGGACAATTTAATTTTGGAAACACCTCATGCCTTAGAAGGATGTGCTCCCCCTCTCTTACATTTCTAACTGGCAAGATTTTTTTTATTTTCATCTAGTTTCAATCTGATTCAAAAGAAAGGTAAGTTATTTTATTAACAGCTCATATGAACTGGAAACACCAGTTTGCCAGCTCTACTGACCCACTGCAACCACCTGCTTCAAAGGATCTGCTTAGGTCAAGGAAGTCAAATGATCACATCCAGTGGTTGTAAATCAGCAAGAAAGTGACACAAAACATACTTTACACATCAGAAACCAGGAATATCTCTTATGTCTTACAAATCAAAGTATTTCCTTACATTTATATGAAAGGCCTCATTAGCTGTGTATTTCCAATTCACAAGAAAATATGAAGGAGAAGGAGGAGAGATATACAACTCTAAAATAAGTGTGAAAATGTGGAATTCCTTACTGAAATTAGTTACAGAGCGACATTAATCACTGTACCCTTTAACTTGGCTTTAGGTCACTACCTTTACTTTTAATATTTGCAACAATTAACTATCAGCCAATTTACATATGTGAAAGATTTACAGATTCATATTGTAGCAATGAGCTCCAAACACCCCTGCAAGCTTCCTGTCCTTCTGTTTTCCAAATTAAAACATGGATCATGTTCTCTTCCAACCCCCCCACACTCCCTCCCAAAAAAAAGTCATCCAGCCATAGTGGAATAGAATGACAATTTTAGAAAATAAAAAAATTCGTATTTTGTTGTGTTGTGACTTTTTCAGTACAGCATCACTTTTTCTAAAACATATCCTGAATGATTATAACTTTACTCATGAAGAAGGCATAAATACATTGTTTAGGGAAAAAGAATGCTGCTGGGTAGCAAGGCACAAGAGAGCAACGGTCTTAAAGGCTGGACTCTTACAAAGCAAACTGAACAGCAGTAGCTTAAATGAACTTCTTGGCCAGTTGTTGTTTATACTTTAAACAAATTGTCAGCATTTCAATGAAATTAACCTTTTCTTTCCTGTTCTGTCACACAGTAACTTCCACAGAAAAAAACCACACAAACAGTCCCTGGTCAGCTTCCCTTCTGTTATGAAAAATGCTGTTTCCTACCTGACTCAGCAGTTTCAGATCTCACTATAACACACCTACTTTTTCAATACAAGGAACATACTTCTTGAAAACAAGAACTGCATTCCCAGGCTGTCACTGTACCAACTATTCAGGCTCTCTACATTTAAGCCCCTGACAGGGGAAGTACAGCTGCTCTTTTTCTGTCTCTTGTATTGACATTGGCAGAGCTGAACACTGGCTCAACCCGCACCCCAGCTTTTCCTATGGGACACCTCCACTGGGCTTGCTGCTTTTCCCAGAGAAGGGGCAACAGCTGGTTAACAGCAATCACTGACCGAATGTCCACATTCTTCCTGCCTGCCCACAGCTTCCAGAGGGGAACAGAGGCCAGCCCTGCAGCCCCCGTCCAGAGGAGGGAGGGTATTCTGACCTATGGATTCCAAATCTGCTCTGTCTCTTCTGACTGCTGAGGCCAAGATGGTTTGCAATGCATATTTCTCCTGTATGTAACAGCATCCACCAAATGGGCACCCATTTCATTTCAGGTCCTTGTGCTCTAGCAACACAGAGACAGTAAGTACTGCTAACCCGCTATAGCCAAGTATGTTAAGAGTGTCAGTCAGCTGTCCCTTACAGGCTATGTATGTTGTGCGCTTATGCAGACATGCACTCCTTTCCCCAGGTATTCTGAAAAATGACAATGGGGGGTTAATGAGAGTTTCTGTCAGATTATGGAAACTCCCTCCTGGCTAATCAAGCAATCTGCAAATTCCTCTGTCACAAGGTTCAATGCCTCCACATTCCTTTGCAGAGTGTCAGGGTGATCTAACAATGGGAAACCTGCTGCTGCTGGTTGCAGAGCAACCAGGGTGAGAAATTCTCTGTATTATAACCATTTGGTCTTCAGCCAGGCTTAAGTTCATGTTGCTGGGGCTGGGGAATAGATGGCTACATACAGCTGGATGATGAGACTGAAAGCTGTCCACAGCTTTGAAGTTTGCTCCCTAGACCACCTCCTTATAGGGCTCCTCAAAGGCAACTGAGTGGCTTGAAAGTTTTAAATAAAAAAAAAAAAAAAAAGAGGAAACAAGCTTTATTATAATATAAAGTGAGTCAGCTAACATTTTAAATAGGGAAAAAAAACCCCAAAACTAAACAGCTAGTTAAGGTACTAATAAAATTAAATACATACCTAGAATCACAGAATGGTTTGAGTTGGAAAGGACCTTAAGATCATCTAGTTCCAACCCCCCTGCCATGAGCAGGGATGCCTCGCACTAAACTATGTCGCCCAATGCTCTGTCCAACCTGGCCTTGAACACTGCCAGGGATGGAGCATTTACCACTGCTTTGGGTAACCTGTTCCAGTGCCTCACCACCCTCACAGTAAAGAACTTCTTCCTTATATCCAACCTGAGAATTATTAATATAAATGAGACACTAGTAGTAAGAACATTAACATAATTATAATTATTAACATAAATCATAATAATTAGAAAACATAAATAATGATTTTCACAGCTGTTCCCAGCTCTGTGCCCTGCTCCCTCTCTGTCTCTCCCTGATGGTTCTTGAAGCTGCCTCGTCCCTCAGCATGCTTGCTCACTGCAGGAGGATTTCCCGCATCTTGTCTTGTTTCTAGGTTGTACAGCTGGCTTAATTTCAAGTTCTTCTCTGTTCACAACTAACTGGTTGAGCAGGGCGCCTCCCCTTGTTGGCTTACTCACCAGCTGTATCAGGAAGTTATCTTACACACACTCCAGGAACCTCCCAGACTGCTTCCTTTCTGCTGTATTCTATTTCCAGCAGAAAAATGGTAAGTGCAGCCCCTCAGTAGAACAAGGGCTAGATCCTTCTGAATGACAGCACAGCACTTGGGGGTCCAAGCTACTCCTCTCAGTTTCAAATCATCAGCAAACTTGCTGAAGAAGCACTCTATCCCTTCATCCAAGTCATTGATGAATAAGATGAACACCACTGGACCCACTATTGACCCCTGGCGAACACCACTGAGGTCTCCAGCTAACCTTTGTGCCATTGATCACAACACCCTGAAACCTGCCTTTCAGCCAGTTCTCAATCTACCTCAGCATCCACTCATGCAGCCCCCACTTCCTGAGCTTGCCTAGGAGGATGTCATGGGAGACAGTGTCAAAAGCCTTGCTGAAGCCCAGGTAGACAAAATCCACCACTCTCCCCTCATCTATCCAGCCAGTCATTGAATTGTAGAAGGCAATCAGGTTGGTTAAGCATGATTTCCTTTTGGTGAACCCATGCTGACTACTCATGATCACCTTCTTGTCTTCCATATGTTTAAAGATGGCCTCCAGGTTGAGCAGTTCCATCACCTTTCCAAGGATTGAGGTGAGGTTGACTAGCCTGTAGTTCCCAGGGTCCTTATTCTTGCTCTTTTTGACGACTGGCTTGACATTTGCTTTATTCCAGCCTTCAGGTACCTCTCCTGATTGCTACTACCTTTCAAAGATGATCAAGAGTGGCCTAGCAATGATGTCTACCAGCTCCCTCAGTATTCATGTGTGCTTGCTCAAGGGCGGCTGAAGGAGATTACTTGTTTTCAGCAAGTCCAAACTCCATGATTTTATGCAGTTAGCTGCAGATGAAAGGATCCACCCTCTTTAATAGGACTACAACAGTATTGTGGGTTTTCTACTCTAGAAATACATTCCTTATTTAGTTCTCAAAATAAATTCTGTTAAGAAAACTGCTATATGAACTGAAAGCAGGGACAACAGGAGAATATGAATTTAGTACTTTATTTTCAGTTCTTATCACTTCGATGCAATCATTAGGTAAAATATGATTAAATTATAAAATAAGAGGATAAAATGTCAGTATTTGCCAATGATTTGAATGTCAGGGCACTCGTCTTTCCCAGCTGCTTTCTAGGAGAAAATCCAGGAGAAGCTGGATGCAAACATCCACAAAGAAAAATAGAACTATAATTTTGTAAGGAACTAGCAAGGCTTGCTCTGCTTCTCAAGAGCAGGTTAAAAAAGCTGGGGGAGAAGATAACAATAAAACCCCAACAACCAGGGTTCATTGTTTCCAAGCACTTTCGCATTACTTCATACTGAAACACAAACAAGGATGCAACTTGATACACATTCATTTGAATTCTGGAATTCTTTTTTCCAGCTACTTAATTATCACCAGCAAGTCAACCTGGAAAACCACTTTCCTCTGGAGATACGTTCAGCTTAGATACCACTACAGAAAGGGTATAAGTTATTAGATCCATCAAAGTAACTTAGCTGAATAAATTATGATCAAGGTTTATGTTCTTTTGGGGCTTTTTTTTTTTTAAGTCAGCCTCATCTTTGTGCTAAATTATTTATATTACAGTGTGGCCTACAAGACACAAACAGAAACCTTGGGTACATTGCACTGAAGGTTTAAGGTCTAGTTTCCCTCTAACTTTTAAACTGGTCTTTATCTTGAAAACAAAGAAAAACAAAATCAAAACCTGCAATGAAACAACCAAAATAACAGTAAAGGTTTCTTTTAGTTTGCTTCAGCAAAACAAATATTGCTTTACACTACATTAAGTGAGGGGAAATTTAGGACAGCTGTCAAGAGTCTAAGTACTGTTTATTCTAAAATAAAAACTTTTCTTTTCCCAGTTTATTTTATTTTGTGCCGTTTTACTGTCACAAAATGAATAATGGTTCAGATCCTTTACCTGAAAAAACAGATGTTCAGCTATCAAAAGCAGCATAAAACATTTTTCTGTTGTACAGCATCACTTACCTGAACATCTCATGGCACATCTCGGTGATTGCTTTCAAAAAAGTTAATTTTCAGTCTCTGAAAGTTTAGGTTCAATTGGCATGATGTTTGCTGCATTGGACACCAGCAGCCTGGTGTTTGAGAGCCTTTGCCTCAGCTCTTTGTCTGAATTCCAACTGTAGGTATCATAAAATTGTGTCCAAAATTTGAGACTGATGATTTACCACTAAATAAAATATTGTAGATTGTCAGTAGACTGAAGGCCTGTCAGAAAAAAAAAATTAATTTCCCCTGTTCTGACTTTTAGGTAATTTTGCCTCCCCTCTCCGAGCCTTCCTGATGTACTCACAAACCTCCTCTTTGAAGAATTGTGTTTGGGAGCTTAATATTTTAAGACGTAAAGAAAACTAAGGATGAAGCATTCAATCTCAAGCTTCATACAGATTAAATTAGAAAAGCAATACATAATAGCAATACAAAGGGATGAACGTGAAACCACACTAACGTGTGAACATCTATCAGTGACATCTATCTCCATGCTGGACCAAACATTATGTTGCAGTACAGATTTCTGCAACAGGAATGGAATCACAGCTCCTTATCATGTGTCTCCTTCTGTATAAACTGAGGCTGTTCAAGGCAGGGTATAAAATAACATACCTATACAGAGAGCATCTGAGGAGCAGCAAGTTCTTTTATTTACTCCTAAAGCTGCGTTAGAAAAGGGTTGTGACAGGCAAAGGTGAGGCAAATACCAGACTATGCAAGGGCTGAATAGGAGCAAGTGCAGAAGGATAAGTTATAGAGCTGAAATGTCTGACTGTCAGGCTTCTCAATTTGTTTGCAGTCACTGAACGAGAGAAAAACTAAAAACCCTACATGGCTAACATGGCTAGTAAGCACTTAATTCATTTCAGAAATCAATCTGACAGCTCCTACTTTGTCTGCTAAAAAATGACCAGATGTCATTGACTACTTCTTTTTCTGCTCAGGGTGAAGGCTATGCTGTCAGAGATATGACAGAAATACAATTCAAGAATAATTGGTTCATCTAAGTGGTACACTTGTAGCAATAAACTTAATCAAAGTTTTAAAAGTTCAAGCTTCACTTATGAAGCTACTTCACCAGTTACTTGCATTATAATTGACTCATCTGCTGCCATTTGCATGAAATGAAAAACAAACCCTGTTGCCTTTGATGTTTTGAGCGTGTTTTTTGCATCATATTGCAGCAGCAATTTCTGATTTGTTTACTAGAGATGTATGAAAGAAGATTTTGTTAATGAAACAGCATGCATTTATTTCTATACCAGCACTTCATTTAATAACCCTCCCTTTCCCTGCAGTATGTGTAAGCCTAAGAATAAGCCTCTGACACATGGGCACTGTAGCACTCTCTGAGCTCACCTGTGTGAGCCAGTCAGAGGAAATGGAGCAAGTGATGCTCATAAAACAAGGACCCAAGGGGTAAAGTAGTTTCTCTCTCTCCCTGCCTGCAGTGAAGGGATTAAAATCCCAGTGATCAGGTCTCATTCATACTGGGAACATGAAGGTTTTTCCTTTAAACACAGGAGGTTCACAATCCTATCACTCAGCCATGTGCTTTGCAACCTCCTGCTCAATAGACCATGCTACATTTCTAAGATCAGGCCAAATCTGAAGCCCACAGAAGAAGATGGAAAAATTCCAATGCTTTTGAACCATTGTTTCTAACTGATGTTGACCCTTAAATACAGTTATCACCGCAGGGCGTCTGCCCGATAGTGTGCATTATCCTTTTGCAGAGGGGGAGGGGGGCACCACGCTGTGCTGGCACATCCCCTATCATTACAGAAACAAGGGATGCCTGACAACTGAAAGAAATCAATGCCAATTTGCTCATAAGTACTTGGCAGAACAGCAATTACTTCACCGATTAAATCATCAGCTAACTAACAGAGGTAAAATTCAAAAGTTAAAGGAAACTTTACAGTGTTGCTATGTAAATTTTTCTCTATTCCTTTTTCAAGCTGGTACGTGATCTGGCTAAGTCCTGCTTTGTTCTCTCAGAGCCTGTTGCCATGGAAGTGACTGAAATACCACAAGTTAAGCACTATAGCCTCTATTTCCTAAACAAATAAGCAGCTTTTCCCTCTGCAAAGGACCACAAATGGTACTTGTGCCACTCTCAGATATGCACTGCACTTGCCAAACACTTTTAAGCATTGAGCTCAGTTCTAAGCAATTGGGTCACCTTACAGGAATGACCAGCTAGAAGGTGCTGTCTCGTGTGTGGGCAGAAGGAGGATGTTCTGGAGTTTCGAACACAGGATTTCCAAATCAGATCAGGTGACCCCCTCATTTCTGCTGTATTCTAGCAAACAGGCCCATGGCAAACATGAAAGAAAGGGGAAATGAGGTGTGCTTCAATTCAGGCACAGCCTGAAGTCAGACATCCAGGTGGGCAACATAGCGCGATGAACAAAAAGAATGAAACAACAGAGGGCTCAATATTCATCTGCCAAACCACTTCTGTCTGGTAGGAACGCAGGATGATACCTTGGGGCTTTTTTCCAGACGAGGGCTAACATCACTTGATGTGCTTTTCAGAAACACTCTTTGCATTCAGGAAACCAAAGATGATGATGCTGTGCCTGCTGCTTGCAAGGATGGAGAGGGGTTGCTACCCTGCTCTCTAAAATGCAAGATGAGATGAGGCAAGCCAGCCTACAGTCTGCCAGGGGATGGATGGTGCAGCATGGTGTTTGTTTTCCCTGGCCGATGCTTTCTGAGCAAGTGAACAGGAGAACTGGGAGCAGTCTGACACTGCAGAGGCTCCCTCAGAACCTGTTTTCAGAGAACAAATGCAGTGGTGCTCACTTTTGCAGTAGAGGCAGATCCTTTCTCAGAATAAAAGCTTAGCTCAGAGAAAAATCTGTTTGCATGTTGTTTCACACCACATGCGCATTCCTACTGCACAAAGTTTATGGTGACAAAACATTCGTGGGATTTTAATCGCTACCATGTTTTCCCATTTGTTTGGTTGGTTGGTTGGTTTTTTGTCTGTTTTTCCCCACAGGAAGGAAACTAGGAAGAAGAGAGGAATTTTATCTTCTTTGTGGATTTTGTATTAAAATTTCTGAGGCATTTAATGCATTTATACAGAAATCCTGTATCCTGTGCAGGTCTTCCGATTTCCTCCTAGAGCTGCTGCATATAAGAAGGATTTTTTTTCCATCTCTACATTTTCAAAATTACAATTTGTGTTTACCTGAATGTGAGCAAATACCGCTCTTTTCATTGGAAGAAGACTTAAGGTTTGGCCCTTGATTGTTGATCCCTCCAGCTTTTTGGCAAAAATGTTTTTGAGTAGATGTAAGTTCTGGGTGGTTGTGCTTTTGGCGACCTTACAGAAATGGAACTTTAGAAAAACCTATCCCAAGTCCTAACCGCCTTGGCTAGGACTGAGACAGCTGGGCAAGGTCAGTGCAGTCAGTGAGATCAGGGGAGCTGTTGGCTGTTGTAGGGAGCTGCACTGGTGACTGGCACTGGAGCAGCAGTTTGCAGAAGGTGGTGGGAGCACCACACTGCAGAGGAAAGAGACATAAATATAATCTTCACATTAACCCTTCAGGTTTGGGGGGAAAACTGCTAATTTTAGTGTCATGGCCAAACCATATGGCCTATACAACCAGTGTCATCTCAGATAAAAGCTGTGGTTTTCACTTAATAAAAAATTTCACATTATGCTGTAGCACACCAGTAAACAGAGGTTACGTTCTGTCAGAAAGCTGCGGTCTTTCCATTCAGCAATTTCTATCAATATGTTTTGATCTGGAGACCTTTTCTGTATCAGAGGCTTGTATCAGTATCTGGCAGCACCAGTATAGCAAGGTTACTAAGTTCCTTAACAGAAGTATCTAATAGGTAATTGTTTAACACTGGACTTACTGTTTAAAGGGAAAAGATCATCCGCCTTCCAAATATGCTAAACCAGTAATATGTAATGACAATAATGGAATTATTTCACCTAGAACACTAATAACAGACATCATGTCTGTTGCAAGTGCCCTTAAGACTTCCTTTCCTACAAAGCCTGCAAAGGGCTGTTGCTCAGGTAATATTGCAGTTGAAGCTGTCTGCTAACACTCTAAGGCAGAAGGTCCAATACATTACAATATCAGAGGAACACAAGCTATAATTTTGATCACTATGTAATATCCAAACACAACAGTGACCTCACCGTAAACAACTTTTAGAATGAGAGTCCCATTGCACGGCAGCTAAATCCAGCCCTGGATTTTCAACAGACACATACACTGCTGATTAGACAAGGTGCAGATTTTACTTAATGAGTAACATGCTATCTTACTGAATCTTTGAAGTGAAACCTTTGGCTATTACAGATGAAAAGAATGACCCTGCTGAAGGACTCCTTCACCTTTTTGATAAGGTAAGGAGTTTCATAACATGCAGAGGATAGTCATTCATTAGGCAAAACCCTGTCTTTCTTAATTCTTAGAGACCAATTTTATCCAGGGGGAGTTTTAGATACTACAGTTGAGAAAACTGACCGTTAATCTTTAGCTCATTTATCTGTTGCCAGAAGCGTGCTTGGCCCAACAATCCATGACCACTAAACCCTTTCTGCCCCCTTGAACTTCAGAGTGCTATAAAAGCAATTACAGCAGAAATGGGTTCAAATTATGTCAGAATATGAGCAAACTTTAAATTCCCTAATATATCCAATAAAGATTTTATTTTGCTATTTAAGGCAACCAAACCAACCAACCAGACAGCAAAATATCCCCAAAAACCCAGCCCCCTCACACTATTTTATTTCCATTTAGGTATCTATTAATCACTATTAGACCACACGAACTGGCAGCAGTAAGCAATTAAGGTCTAAATTCTGCCTCAAAACCATCCAGTACACCCACAAAAACTCCTGTGGAAATCTAAATCAATGAGAACTGTTCCACTTTTGCTGTATAAGTACAAATCCATAAAAGCTCTACAAGCAAAAGCATACCATCTATTTTGTAATTGTAATACTAGTTAGCTATAAGAAGATAGATGATGTCCCAGATTTTTCCATTCAGAACTCAACTGCCTGTTTCAAACACTCTGGGGTCCAATCCTGCCTCTCTGTATGGTAACATATATGCAGTATAGCTGCAGGGTTCCCTCCTCTGCCCCCTTCCAGACACCTCAGAGTATGAAGGACAGCCAAAGCAGTGTCTCCTGCCATAGTTCACATTCAGCCCCAAAGGCTGGTTCTGGGAGAGAAAGCTGAAGACTTGGGAGACCTTCCAAGATAGCCCAGCGTCACAGAGGTGGGCACACCAGCAGTGGCAGGGCCCTTTGCGTTTGATGCCACCTTGTTTTTCCCCGCAAAATCTCTGCGACCACCCAGAAGTGCAAGAACACTCACTGTCTTTTGAGGAAAAGAGGATGACCCACATTTCCCCTCTATTCCTCATTTGTTTTTCCTCTTTTTTCACAAAGGAGAAGGATTGAGAGCACTGGGGGCGTGGGATATCCCTGTTCAAATGCAGTCTGAAGATACAGGGTGAGAGAAAGTGGCCACAGCTGGATCTTAGTGCTCTTTAAGTATCTTCTGCTGTGGACAGCCATTAGAGGTCTTTATAGCAGAATACTGCACAAAGCACTCCTGAGCTTGCCCTAACGTAGGTTATTAGCTGAACTGTGTTCAGGCATGCAGAGACAGAAAGCACACTGCCTAAAGTGGAGCCAGTTCTGTCTCTCAGGCTATCAGTAACGTGATCTTTGGCCCTGACAAGGCACATAGCTGCTTGCATGTTTTGTTTTACCCTTTTGACAGCTATAATAAAAATCCTTCCTCAATATCAGTATAATGTGTTAAGACATCAGTGTCTGCAGCTATCTGCTTTGCTCCTCTGCCAGGATTTTATTACTCGGCAGTGGGAATGACAGACCCAGACGAGCATCTACATCTTAGCTACTCTAGTGAAAAATCTGATATATTACATCCTTGGTGGAAAAAGATAGCACAGCAGTCTGAACTTAATGAACAGCTGAGGCACAGGTATACATGAATGAAAGGCAGAGTAGATAAGGAGAGTAGTATCTCAAGTCATGCCAGTATGCTACAGTGAAAGGTATCTGTTAAACAGCTATATTGATCACTCTGCTGCCCTTGTGTATCCATATTTATCCAGAATAATTAGGATACACAAAATCATAACTCAAAAGTTACATCAGAAAGTCCTTAGCTTATCCACCTTCCAAAAGTACTTTTATGAAAGCATTTGTTGGTTGGGGTTTTTTTTATATTGCAAGCACTTTTATATATCTATATGTTTGCACACTTTTCGTTGACTAAAGTTGCATATGCTGTCAAGGTGACTTTATAGCATTCATTTTATATTATTTCTACCCCATTAGTTAAAGGAATATTAAGACAGACTCAAAATGGGTTTCTCAGTCTTCCACTGGACACTTGAATTGCAAACCAGAAAATACATGATCGTTCAGTAAACTATGTCCTATTTTGGTAATAATAAATGATACATAAACCAGTCTAAAACTAAGTTCAACCATAATAATTCAAGAACATACCAGTTCTGGGGGTTATACAGAAATCCAGCCAATCTGGAGCAGGAAACCTGTGTTCAAACAGGAGGCATACAAACAGTTGTGGTGAAGATAAGGAAGACACTTCATTTGTGGGACATCAGTAGCTGATGATTTGCTTTTGGGCTCAGTCACTGTTGTAAGTCTCCTTTCCACCTACACAGGTGGGAAGATTAAGAAAGACAGCGTCCCACTTTGTGGAAGTGAGACTGCTTACTTAGAGAACCACCCCTTGGCAAGATCTCATTTCTTTCTTTTTTTTTCCCCCCCCTGAACTTCAGTAATTTTTAAGCCTTCGGAAAACTGAGTTCTGGAGAAAGAGCTCTTCTCTCCCTGATTTTGTATTAAGTTCTGTAGTTAACAGACTGATCTTTATTAGCAAACTGGAGATCAGGTTCCTTTACTGAAAGATATTAGACACCAAAGGATTTTTTGGCATTTGTGCAGACTGAAGGCGTTGTTTTAATTTTGCTTTTGTGTCCACTCTCTGAACTATGTTAATTGGAAATAAACTAATCTTCCATAACTCTGTTTTGCCCATGATAGTAATTGGTATGTGGCGTTCTTGTCTTTATCTTGACTCACAAGCTTCTCAATCTTATTTTCTCCCCCTGTCCTGCAGAGGAGGAGAAGGAGGAGGGGGAGTGAGAGCAGCCAAGTGAGTGTTTGGCAGCCAGCAAAGGTCCACCATAGGATGCTAGAGGAAAAGCAGCCTGTGGGAAAAGGCATCCCTGCCCATCTTGAGTGGGTTGTCTTATTCTCTTTTCAATGTAAGGCTAAGATTATCACTACACTTGTCCTCACAATCATCACTACTTGCTGAGACTACTGCTAGTTCCTTGCCAGCACTGACCAGTATTCAATGTTTAGGCTTCTTTGCATATCTCTGATTACCTTAGGAGTTAGCTTCTCATGGTCATTCCTTGTTTATGGCATCTCTAGTTTGCAGTGCTCCACCTGTTTATGCTGAAATAATTACAGAGCCCTCTCATGCCTGGACACTACCTAATAATTCAGCTGATTTAGATTTGCATATTAATTATTTATCAGTCACCCGGAAGGAAAGAACAAGCTTCACTGAGTCTTCCCTTGGCAGATGGAATGACTTACCTTCCTTTACTGCCTGCATAAAGATACAATGCTTGGACTACTTCTATTGTAATTCTGTTTCATTGTATGTCACTGGGTTTCCACATGATTTGTGCGATAAGTAATTTTACAAGCAGAGAAACCAACAGACCAGGACACAATGCAAACCTGTGTCAGGTCAGGAGGTTCAGACTCCAGTTTCATTTCAGCTCTCCCTTCCAACAAACAATCATTGCTGAATTTTGTCAAGAAATGCCCTAACTTATGGCTTCAGTGTTTAGATTTGAGTTTTCTCTGGGTTTAATCTTGATTTTTTAGAGTTAAATTTATTTTTTCACGTTGTGCCGTAGCTTTTTGATAGTTTAATAACTTCTGATATTTTTTCTTGATAAAGTTTCATTTATTTATGTATTAAAGAACATCTTACTAATGCTCTTTCCCATCATTCTCTCCATCTCTATTAATTTTATTTTTTGTACTTTGTAGAGAAATGAGCTAGTAGTCCCAGAAGTCAGTACTTCTGATAACTTCAGTGAGCTCTGGAGGAAGACGTAAAGGCTCACACCTTCCAGACAGAGGTAATATTCTGGCTGAAACAGCTCCCAAACAAGGCATGTTTCAACAAGTACACCAGTGATTAAGCTGAACTGTGAAATCAGAAGCACACAGAACTGGAAGGCTCCAGACAGGTTTCTAGCTTTATTCAGAAAAGTAAACAAACACAGGCAGGTGCAAAATCCTGCTAGAATTTAACAGGGCCTAGCCCTATTTAAAAGAAAGGAATTCGGCCATGCTGAAACCAGTGATCAGTTGTCTCCAGTCATGGGGCAGAGTGATGTGCAGCTGCGGAAGCTTGTCGTGGCATGGGGACCCCAGCAGCACACGTGGTACCCTGAGGTGGTGTATTGGATGCATGTCCAGGTATTGGCAGCTGGGGTGGCCTTTGTGAGAAGAGGCCAGACCAACTGGGTGGGCACCTGCCAGCCAGCCAAGGTCAGCCCACCACATGTGGACAGAGACCGGTTGATCCTCTTCTAAGAGGAACTGGCCATTGTGCCCAGAGCCCAGTCCACCTGGCTCCAGGACACCTACAACTGTAGGCAGTTCCCTTCCTTTTCTGCTCTTTCCCAGCACAGACCTCACAAGGACAACCCTACCACATCCAGGGCTACAACACGTGGCTTGAACTTTCCATCACAAGGATATCCCAACTCACTACAGAAAGGGACCATATGCCCTAACAGGCCCTACTTATCATAGAATCATAGGATCATAGAATGGTTTGGGTTGGAAGGGACCTTAAAGCTCATCTAGTTCTAACCCTCCTGCCATGGGCACCTTCTACTAGACCAGGTTGTTTAAAGACCCTGTCCAACCTGGCTTTGAACACTTCCAGGGATGGGGCAGCCACAGCTTCTCTGGGCACCCTGTGCCAGTGACTCACCACCCTCATAGTGAAGAATTTTTTCCTACTGTCTCGCCTAAATTTACCCTCTGTCAGTTTAAAGCCATTCCCCCTTCTCCTCCTCCTCTTCTCCAGAGTCCAGCCCAGGCAGGCAAGAGAGGATACAGGTGTCCCTAATGCCACACTATAATCAGCACATGGAGCTCTAGAAGAGCCCACAGGCTCAAGAAGAGGCTGAACAAAATCAGGGACTATGACTATACCCACAGTTATTGGATAGAAAGACACCACTTCTGGCTGAGGAATTCACTGAGCTTAAGTGCTGGAGAATGGGAGAACATCTGCAGGAAGTGCTACTACATGCTCACTGTACTCATACCATGGCTAGAGATAGGATTCTGAGCTGGGTGGCCTTGTAAAGCTGTTCTTTACTTCTTACATATCATCACCAAAAAATCAAGTCCTTTGTAATAGCCTTCATCTCTTCCAGCTATCATTTACATGACTGTTATGCCAGTTTTCAATTGTCATATTCATGTAACTTTCTTTGAAGGGAGAATTAATAAAGCAAGTCCAGTTGCCTCCTGGCAATTAACTTTTGCAAAGAAAATGTGCCTTTCTAACACAGCTTTTTTATGTAGATCAAAAGCTAGCATTCTTTGAGGTTTTGGAAAACATTTGGGAAAAACATTACAGCAGAGGGGTTACCTCTTCTAGTTTCATGACAGCTTTCTTTTTCTTTTCAAGGTCAGGATTGAATGATTCAGGAGGAATAGCTTCATACAGCATTTAATTTACCTCTTTGACCATATAATAAAAATGTGACACTCAGGAATGATGGGTAGAAATTATTGTTGGTCTAGTTTAGTAGCTGATTCTGTCTTCCCTCTGTATCATCATTTATGACATGGACCAAGATCAGAAAAATCAGAATTTTTCTCATGACAAATGTAATTTTGTCAAAATGATCTTTTTGTTCTTTACTAATACAACATGCACAGTCATAACCGAATACTGCAGAAGAAAGAATGGAAATGTTACTTTTACCATTTTACTATTGCTCTTTTACTATTTCCTATTTTTTTATAATGTTTAGTAATTCACCCTATAGTCAGATTGCCCATGAGAGGTAGTGTCTTTACTAATTACAGCAGAATCCAGCACACTCTGAATGGTTTTTAGCCTAGTAGAATCATAGAGATAACCATAAACATCCTCAGACTTAACAGTACATTAGCACAGTGCTTCTGATGACTTTATATATTTGTTTTGGTTTGGTTTTTTATATAAACTTTGTAACTACTCCAAAGATACCTGGAAAAGGAGGGATGCTAAGAAAATCATCTTATCGCTGTTGAGATGCTGTCTGTGCTGGCGTGTTGAATCATACTAGGTTATGAGCTTGAAAAGTGGCATTCATTGCCATAAAACCAAATACAATTTTGTGACCAATTTGGACAAGGATCTATCTTGCTGAGTAACTCCATCAGCTGTCCGTGGCTAAATTGAATAAGTAAGTTAGTGTTACTCAACATAATTCTCACAGGCAGAAGATAACATTAGAGGGAACCTAAGCCTTCATCTATCCACACTCATTTGTGATACCACATCTGAATAAAGTAATATATTTTGAAAACACTTTTCAAGACCATTTATGTAGTGACTTACACTTTATTAGTTCTGTACATTTCTGAATTGTTTTCTCAAGAGAAAAAAATAACAAGAGATAGTTCAGCCTTCTTAAGATGTAGCATCAACATGACATCCTTACTAAAGAGTCTTTAGAGAGACCAGTAGCTTCAACATATAATTTCCTATCAAATAAGTTATTTATCCTTTCCATTTATCTCTGTTGTGATATCCTTTCTTTGTCAATAACAGTCAATCTGAAGGCAGTTTGTAATGGTCTAATAGCCAGATAGAATAATAGCCTCTACAGCCTCGCCTCAGATCCTTAACACAGATAGTTGTTAATAAACTATGGTAATAACAAGTAGAATTATTATTCTTGCCAAGCATTAGGATCCTTTTTATATTCAGTGTAATTATCTCTTTCTGCTATGATATTTTTTTAGGTTATGCATATTATGAAGTAGAGAGGTTATAAAAATCATAAATATCAGACCAGAAAAAGCCATAGCAGCATTAAGTTAATTCATGACTATTCTGTCTGAGGAACTGACAGAGACTGACCCTTGGGATCATCAAATCTGCTGTTTGTTGTGAGCTGCATGATCATATGGATTCCATATGCCAGGATCCACAATAAAACTATAGATGTCACCAAGCCCATCCAGATTCCAGGAGTGAAGAAACCTGTACAGTCACTTGCATAGGAAAACTGGTTGTTTTCAATGTTGAAGCCTTGAATCTGAAAACGAAGAAAGGTAAACAGATGACTGCAATTAAGCATGGAGTGTAAGGCCCTATTTTCAGGATACATGTGGTGTTTTACAAAAAAACCCTGTTAATTACCACTCACACTTTACTCACTAAGAAGGAGTGAGAACCAAATCTTCTGCATAACGGTTTTCCAGATCCCCTTTTCACTCAGGAAATATAAAGATGCAGAATTCATTTGTTTGGCAAAAAGAAGATTTCCCTCTTCAGAAATTTATGTTACTTTAAGGTAGGTCCCAAAGGGGACATGTGGTCAGTATTGCTCAATGACCATTTAAGAACCAGGAAACTCAAAGCACTCAAAGGCATGAGAGTTAAGCCACCAACCGTCCTGATATCTGTTGGAGGGATGGG
>NW_009926727.1:0-46162 GCF_000696875.1 Nestor notabilis
CCGGCTGGGCTTGAACCACGACAGAGGAATACCAGAATTACTAAACAGGTGAAGACCCTTTTCCATGAGTTGCCATCTCTTGGCTCTGCTTGTGGCTTCTCTACCTAAGTTTCATTGCAAAAATTTCTCACTGCAGGCTCAATCTTCACATGAAACACAGACTTAGCCGACCTTTGTGTCCACAACAGAGCTCACATATCTCCCACAGAGTCTGCTTTTCAGGTTCTGTAATTCCTTTGCTGCTTGTGTCAGGCAGACCCCAGAGCTACAGTCCCAGTTGGATTTTCTTATCTTCCACTCTCCTTTGAGTGTGGCCCAGGTGTTTTCCAGGACACCTAATGTCCAAATTCCTGCAGATTTACATCTTCTTAGGCTTCAATAACCTTAAATTCTTTTGGAAAGTCACTAAATAGAGATTGATTCGGTTTTAGGTTCTTCAGCCTATTAGTCCGAATTCTGGAAACAGCACATAATCACAAACCCTTTACTTTCAAGGCTTCAGCTGTCACCCACAACTCTATTCTGTTCTGAGACAATCTTCTGCTGATTTGTATAACCACACTTGTAAAAAAATCAAGCTTCATCTGAAAAACTAAAAGAATTAAATGAAAACATATTTTAAAATATATTTTGACAGAAAAATATTAAATACTGAAAACGTTAAAGCTTGCCTTTTACAGTTGGAGGACAAGTGTAAGGAATTCATTAGTGAAAGACTGATTTGTTCTATTAAATCTATAGTTCCTGGTATACATCACATAAAACCCCACACAACAGAAACAACTGTAATTTAATTTACTCTCTTTAACTAAATTATCTACTTCATTTCTTTTAGCCATATAAAAGTGCTAACGTTTATCTTCTTTTAAAGCTCCTTGCGAGATGTAAAATTGAGTTCATGTGGCTGTGACCGTACGTATCTCAGTCATGTTGTGCCTCAATTCTAAAAACTAGACTATCCTCACAGAGGATTGAATTTAAAGATTTGTTTAACTTAATTTTACAATGCTTTCTTAACTGCTTGAGTGCTGCCAAATGAAGCTGCTAAATATTCATAGGAATCATGCAATCCTGTAATACCATCAGCATTCAAAAGAAAGCTGACAAATAGTACTTCCTCCACAGAACAACAGTATTAGAGTAGGCAATGTAGACTTGAGCATGCAAGATAAAGTGGGTTTGGGTTGTTTTTTTTGTCACACTTTCAGTAGGGTGACTCTTTCAGTAGCATAGCTAGCATGACTAGCCCTCAGTGTAGTATTTCTGTGACTTTTTGCCTCACTCTTCTACCTCTGTCTCATGATTATCAGGGGTTTTCAGACACACTTCTAGCTCTGGAGACCTGGCTCTTTCGTAAACAGATTTGAGGACTAGAACTCTACAGAGACAACAACCAGCAGCCATTGCCAACATCTAAATCCATAGCTTTGGTTTTATACTGCCCAGCTGCCTCTTCCACTTGTGCCTGGTGGTTGCTGCCCTAGGATTTACTGGCACTGCAGTGGGAGGCAGAAGGTCCTTGGCCTACCTTGTGTGCCAGTGAGTAATGCTGCAGAGACAGACATGCAGCACTGAAGCCTGCACAGTGCAAATGTGGACCCCTTACTGTTTGTTAAGAAAACCTGGCATGACTTAGAGGGTAGTGTTGGGTGAGTTTCAGTAGCTAGGTGCTGTAGACAGCAGCCAGGGTGTAGCCCAACAGATGTGTCAGTGCCCAGGACAGCTGCGCAATTCCAGTTTCCTGGTTTTCTGCTTACTGAATATTGCTGCTTGTTCTTGTCCAGCTCACCACTTGAGCCAGTGTTTATGTTTCTGTTCTGCCCATGCTTGTTTAGAAAGAGAATTAAGGCACAGTATGAAGTAGTAAATAGCTAAATAACGTCTATAGGCATAAATTTTTAAGATTTCTGTATAAGCTGTGTTGGACACTGGATAGTGAATATTAAAAGATGGGCAGTGTGATATCCAAGGAGATGGATAGCCTGTGCAGCCCATACATTTCTAAGTAGCTTGTAATTAGTATTCAGAGGTCTCAAAAGGACCCTGCAGATTGACAAGGACACACATTCAAGAAGATAAAAGTCAATAAAAGAACTGGAATTCGGAAGTCCCTAATCCCAAAACACATCTGATACTGCATGCATCATAATAGTTTGTTCACATTAATGTACTGTATTTGCACAGCAAGAGCAAAAATAATTAATTTTTGAAACACATTTCAGGCATGTCAACACGTCATACTAAGACTGCATTGGCAGTGCTGTCCTGATGAGACTTTGGTTTGACTTTAATGTCAAGAGAAGTAATTCAATTTGCAGTCACAAAGACCTGGAACTCTATTCTGCTCCCTGGCCTGCAGCCAAGTCATACTGGGTTGTGATCTCATAAACTAAGAAGAGTCAGCACGGATCAGAATTCGAGCAATGAACATCCAACGATTTAGAAGTGATGCTCCTCATTTCAAATCAGCAATGCCTCAAGATGGCATTGAGGGCCCTGTTCCACAATGAAGCCATCATTCAAACTGAATATAAACCTGATACTTTGACAATTTGTATTTATTAAAGATCCAGGCTACTTTCCAGTGCCCTGGGCTTATGCTCCCACTCAGTTCTCCAAGCTGACCTCTGTGTGTGTGTTCCTGGTGTGCTGACCAATGAACTTTGAAAATGCGCTATTGCATCCCATGATTAATGTGTTTTCTGTACAACTTTTGTTGCAGTACAAAACACAGCATTGAGTGGTAGGTGCTGCCACCTCTCTACTTCCTTACTGTTGGACATACGTTAAAGCACACAAAAATTTTGAGTGTTGGTGCAGTCAGGAAAAATCTTAGCAGACATCATAAAACCCCCTCCTAAATATTAATAAAACTTAATATTTTTTCTAGGCAGAGAGAGTGGTTATGTCTGTAACATGTAATATTTATATTCCTCAGGACCTCTTAGAAGCACAAAACTGGGTATCTGGGAACTGAACCATAACTATATTCAAGAAACTGAGAATTATGGTGAAGAAGAAGGAAAATAAGTAAATTACTATGTTCTGACATCAACATGTTTTTTAAGAAACAACAGAGGCAAACGACAGATGACAGGAAAAAAAAAAAAGGCAGGGAAACCGGTGAAGGAATACGATTCATGGAATGTCAAAAGAAGATTGAGGTAAAAGATGGTATCTCTAAGCACTTACAGACTTTTTGACTTTTTCTTTATTGTTGCATTTTAAGTCAACGATGTCCTTTAAACAAAGAGTAGAATTTTTAGCAAATTGCTTGGCACAGCACTTCAAGCCAGAAGCCTACTTCAAAGAAATACTGGTCGGTACAAACATTTTTCTACAGAGGTCTTTGTACACTACTGCTAGAGAGCAGAGGATTGCTTTCGCAATACATTGGCACTTACTTACTCAAATTTGCAAAAGTTATAACTGGGTGTTGCACTGGCTTCAGTGACAATGCCATGGTAATTTCAGCTTGGTCTAGAAAGAGAAGGGAAAGAATGTGTCTCATAAATCTCCATCTGTGCCATCTACAATGCATACTAATCCCTTTCAAAGCTGCAATAGTATGACTGCTTCACTTGGGGTAATACTTTGCTTGTACAATCATTTTGTTTCACTAATTACTAAACTTCAATATCAGGATTTACCTTTGATGTGAAGTTGCAAATATCAAACACAGGTAATTGGGTTTCCATTGCAACTGACCTGAGATGGCAACAGAGAAAGGAGGAGACTGACAGGTGTTTCATATCAGTTTCCATGATGCTGTTTTCTCCAAGGGTAGCAGAACAAGTTGCAAGTGATCTGTCTCAGAAGGGTCAGCACAGTCTAGGTGCAGCACCAAAAATGTAGTCCTATTCTGTCTGACTTTTTCTTACAGGTAAGCTGGATGCATTTCTCCCACAGAAATCATCTAAATAGGAATTATTCCTGTACCAGTATCTTTACTGGCATCTCGCTTTAAGAGTAGTTGTGTGAAATAATTGGGCTAAGTTAGAGAAAGTTCAAATTGGACCAAGTTAAAGGAATAGAATAAGGGTATCCTAATATGTATATTCCTTAATATTTTGGTTTTCATTAGTTCAGATGATCACTATTACAGACATGCATCTCAGAGTTTATATGGCATGTCTTCTGGTACCTTGGACCCACATGAATGATAAAGGATATTTTTAACTCCTAACCCCAGCATTATAATTCAAGTCACATATTCTATTTTATGATTTTATGAAATAGAATTATTGCCCGCAGATGTTAATTCCCAAAAAGAGCATGGTTCTCTTTGCTGTGGTGTCATTCAGAACATGTTACTCTAGATAGTTGTGTAGCTAAACTATACTCGCTGTCACTCAGGAAGGAAAAAAGCCTCAAACCAACAGGGAATATGAGAACAGAAAGTGCTAGGAAAGCAGTTTAATTTTTAACATACAGTCATCTTCAGGTCTAGGAAAAAAAGGCACAAGAAATATAAAAGAAAGAGCAAGACCAAAAATAATAACAAGCTACAACACAGAATAAAAATTTGCAAGAAATGGAACCACTGAAGATAACTTTGGGGCATTTAAGCTACACAGGGGAAAAAAATGCATTGTTGTTTAAGTGTCAGACATACCCTAAAAGAAGAAGCAGAAAAATGACAACATAAATCTTTTACATTTGAAGATGCAGTGTATAAATTCAGCTCAGGCATTGAAGAAAATAAACAGATGCATATCATATGCACTTAAAATTTTAGTGAAGTGATTAGGAAACTGAAAGGAATTGTGTAGATACACTCTGTAAAAGTGTAAAGTACTTGGTCTCTTTGCGAAAACAGTCTGGGAGATTACAGATCTTTTCTAGTTCATCTTTTCCTAAATGATCTACTTGTCTTCTTCAGATAAAAATTCTCACTCATACAGGGAAAACAAGAGAGACAAAAAATATTCATCTGAGTATTTATTCCTGGGTCAGATCTTGTATTGTTTTCTTTAGCATATTGCTGTGATTTAACCCCAGCCAGTAATGAAGCTGCTATGCAGCTGCTCTCTCGCTCTGCACAGCCCCACTTCCTGTGATAGGATGGGGAAGAGTAAAAAGTAAAACCCATGGGTTGAGATAAGAAGTGTAATAATTGAAACAAAATAAAATAAAAAAAAAATAAAAAAGATTGTAATGAAAAGAGAGATTAAAAAAAGTGAAAGAAAATAAAACCCAAGAAACACAGGTGACACACAATATAGTTGCTCACCACCTGCTGACTGATGTCCAGCCCATCCTGAGGCAGTGATGAGCAGCTCCCGGCCAGCTCCCCCCAGTTTCTATACTAAGCATGATGCTTTACGGTATGGAGTATCCCTTTGGCTAGTTTGGGTCAGGTGCCCTGGCTGGGCTTCCTCTCAGCTTTTTGTGCCCCTCCTCACTGGTAGAACATGGGACACTGAAAAGTCCTTGATCAGAGTAAGCACTACCTTAGCAACACCTAAATCAGTGCATTATCAACATTATTCTCATACTAAATCCAAAACCCACAGACTGTACCAGATACTAGGAAGAAAATTAACTCTATCCCCTCTGAAATCAGGACAAATAGAAACTGGAGAGAAACAGAAGATGTATTTTCCCTTCTTAATTTTTTTTTTCCTCTGCCTTGTCTAGAATGGGTACCTTTACAAATGGTGTAAAAATCCAAGCAAGCCTGATGCTTGCTCCCACTTTCCGCATTTTCACACCTTGGCCTCTAAGTCCCCTCAGCCTGCGACTTCTAGAGTGCAACCACATCTCTTTCCCAATCAAGCACTGCTTTTTTTCTAAAGGAATTCATAAAAGCTGCTCTCAGTCAGCAAATGCCTTCCATGGCCAAAGAATGATGATTTGATCAGGAATATTAAAAATCTGCTGTGAAAGAGGATTAAAGAAACAACTACCTCTAATATGAATAACGGGTGATCATGACTGAAAACTGATCACTGAAATGACTTCATGGCTGTGAAAAAACATGTGCCTGAAAACTGATTTAAGCTTTCAGCAGAGACAAGAAGCACTTTCACTGATGAAAGATCAAACACATTTGTTGTTAACATATACCTTCATGCTACAAAGTAATGACATGCACACCATTCAGGTGCTGACTGAACACATAGAATTGCATTAAGGTACTAACAGTACTAAGTTGTCAACAAAAGACTGGCAGGCAAAAACCTGTTAGAACAGCAAATCAGGCAAATTTTGCCAGAGAATCCCTGAGAAAGATAAAGTTTTGGGTTTTTTTTTTTTTTGTTTTGTTTTGTTTTTTTTTAATGAAGGTTGTATAAATATATTAAGCTATTACTATGTTGAGCTATTGCTCCCTGTACAATTAGTTTAAGGCAATTATAATCCAACATGTAACCTAATCTGCATGTAGACAACATTTGTTAGTGCATACAGTCCCACTGAAAATCACTGAGGAGTGATTATACAACTTATATTGAACATTTGTGTCACAAAATGTGCAAGAAAGCACTGATGTGCAAAATAACTTCCCATAAGCTATCTGATGTATTTAGATTTTTTATTTTTCTTTAAGGGAGACTAGTGGGAAAAAAATGGTTTAAAAAAACATTTCCTGAGTGGCTTGGTAGATTTTCACAGAAAGGATTTCACAATATATTGGAAAAAACTCTTTTCACTAATGGGAGACAATACACTTTTATTGTCTTGCTGCTCCACTGGTATTTATGATGTCATGGAGATTGTTGGTGTCTTTACTAAAAGGTTAAGAAGTAAGATTAATACTCTTGGAAAGACCCTTAAATAATGTGAAGCTTTAAGACAATCTCACTTTTTTTACAGTTAGCATGTACCTTCTGTTCTTGGATTTAATATGATTTTTGATAATTGTGTTCTTTTCCCAAAAAATATTTCGAGGTTTTAGTTTTCATCATTAGTAAATTATATTAAAGCACTAGAAATACCTTGGAGATAGAAAATGCCGTAATGAAAATTTGACTTCTTCTTGTGATAATGAAATGTCATACACAACTTTAGTTTCATCAGTCCTTCAGCAGTCTCTGTTCAGAAGTCCTGGAAATCACAAGAATATCTGTCCAGCTGCTGCCTGTCTGAAACAACCCAAACTAAAGAGTCTAGGCCTTTTTTTTTTAAAAAAAAGTACTCTTTAAACTTTCAAATTGCACACATTACTAAAACCATTTATTTCTTGTGCTTTTAGGCAGGTTAGGTGCTTTCCAAAGCAACTTCCATCCAAAGCTGCTTAAGGTTTAAACCAAGCAATACCTCAGAGATCAGAGTGGGAGAAAAAAGGAGACGGTATGATCGATCACTCAAAGTTACCATATCCATATTCGGAGCAAGACTCATGCTTACCACTCAGTGAAAGGGAAAGAAAGCCAATGGAAGGAAAGAAGGAATCAGGGAGTTATTTTTGCTTTATTTTTAATATTAGTCATTATTTTGAAGACATCTATCATTCTTCTTCTCATTCCTCTCTTCTATAAACTATGCATCTTCAACATTTTTAGTCTCCCTCCCTATGAGAGTTCAATCACCTCTGCAGTTCATAGTTTTTGCTGTATTCCTTTCTAGGTAAGTTAACAAAAATGATTAAAAAGAACTATGTAAGATCACTAATATAGTGTTAGACAAGAAATCATCATCATTATTTACACATTATTTAACATGCATGTATACATGTGGGGGAATATATCAGTAATATAATACATTCTGATTTAATTTCTGTTGAGTTCTTGATACTGTCTTTTTATGTGAGAAGAGTAATCAGTCAGCTGGGAATCTTCAGTGGTGCATGTAAAAAGCTGCAACACTGATCCTTTACCCAAGCAATACCTCATTTCTTGTCAGCATTTTCTGACATGAAAAAAAAAGAAAAGAAAAAAAGAGTGGGATTCCCTATTTGAATATTTCCTAAGGAGAAACAGCTACTGAAAATGAAGAAATTCCTCACATCTGCTTTACATTTTGAAACATCAAAAATGAATTAGCAAAAAGGTGTTTTTCAAGTCAGTTGTAAAGAAACCATATTGGCCAGTTCTACTCTGAGATTTTTCCCCTAAGTGCAGGCGTTTGTGAGGTTATTTCACTGTCTCTGATTACAAACACTCCCAGGGGGTGAAGAGAGTGGGCACATGACCTCACACTGGGTAAATTAGAGAAATTATGATGTTCAGAATTAGAACAGCCACATTTCATATAATCCTATAGCAGTAAGGTTCCCAAAATATCATAGTGGGATATTCAGCTGTAGAAACCAGTAAGTCTGGAATGCAAAGCTATTGTAAAACTGAGCAAGCAGATCATGCTGGGACAGAGAATATGCCAGATGTCATTAGAGCAACTGTCAGAATGCCAATCTCTAAATATGAATAAACTACTAATAATTTATAAGTTAATTACAAGAATAATTTTAAACAGGTAGATTAAATAAGAGATGAGCTAGCAGGAAGATCTGTAAATCAGTTTCCTTTGGAGACAGCAAATGAACTGAAACAGTAGTCATTTTATTGTCAAAGCACATCAGCCTTTCATAAGATTCCTCATGAGAATCCCAAAGAATACAGCTTTTGAAAGAATTTATACAGCCTCCCAGCACAGGCACTATGTCCCACATGAAGAACAAATCCTAATTTTCCTTGGATTAATATTGATAAAATTTACAGCTGAACTAAACTGCCTGCTGAAAAAAGAGTTTTGATAGGCAATTTTCGCTATCATGAGCAAAGCATGATTCTTTTCTGTTTGACTTTTGAAATCACTTTGCAAAGCTCCAAAATTATGCTTGTTGGATATGTATCTAAATGTTAATCCTGTGAAAGAGATCCACAAAGGAACTTCTATTTCTATACTTTTCCTTCAGGAGTAAATTGCCTTCTCACCCAGTATTTTGAATAATCTGAAACTGTAAAGGGAGATTAAAATCTCTCCTGCTGATTTGTGCTCATACATAGCTATTAATAGTTGCACCATTGGTCCCTTTCATCTGTCTAAATTTGCCTATACCTATCTGAATGTGTTGAGATAATTTCCTTTAAAAACTGCAATGGTTCACCCCTGCCTCATGAATTCTTTTAGACATTCACATACATACCCAATTTTGTGTGTCTAAATACACAAACATAGTAATTTGCCTTGGATTTCAGTCATAAGTATCCCAGGCAATTAACACAACTATTCAAAGCTAAGTCTTACTCATAGCAGGGTCAGTGAGAGCTGTTTGATAGTACAGTTGGGTTTTGAACATCTCCAATGGTGGAGACTGCACAGCCTCTCACGGCATACGGTGGTTGACCATCCTCTTAGGAAAAATATTTTTATGTTCAGACAAATTTCCTGTATTTCAATTTGTACCCATTGCTCCTCGTGCTGTCACTAAGATCCACTGAAAAGAGTCTGGCTCTGTCATACTTACTCCCCTCATCAACCTGCACATTGATAAGATCCCTAAGCCTTCCCTTCTCCAAGCTGAGCAGTCCCAGGTCTCTCTCCTTTCCTCATATGAGAGATGCTCTAGTCCCTTAATGTCCAGCTTTGCTGGGCTTGCTCCAGTATGCCCATGACTCTTGTACTGGGGAGCCCAGCACTGGACCTGGCACAGGTTGCAAATCCTGGGTGTAAATATAACCATAGACTACCACCCTATTCCTGAGAAAATATTTCTTGCATGAAGTGCAAAAACTTCCCCAGCTACTCTGAGTTTGATTTGAATTTGACAACTGTGTTTACGCAGCGTCGTTCGGAAAGGTTCATTATTTTTGCGCAAACGTACAGTTTGGATTGGGAAAAAAAAAATAACACTTTCAAATTTGAGACCCTGATGATAGGTATTTAGTAGCATATTAAAGTTTTTAATTAAGTTAATGGATTCTTTGTTACCTTGAGTATTTCCTGTCCCCCATGAAGGCTGGAAAGATTAAGAGTAGCCTGCTTATTAAAGTGCAGAAGATAACTGTCAGTCTTAAGAATTTTTCATATTTTTAAATAAAGCTGTGATAGATATTAAAATTAAGTGATGTTCCCATGTTTAGCACAGTTTAGCTGAAAGCTGCCAAAACCAGTGGTGGAAAGGGGGTGATCTTTCTACACTGTACTTCTCAATGAGACGTGAGCTTCAAAGACTGTGTAGGCAACTCAAAACCTAATGCAGTTAAAAGTTAATCAGTTTATGGTCCTCTTGACTGTGTACAAGAAAATCTAGGATTTTTTTCCTGCTTTATTAATGTTACATTTAGAGTTTTACCTTTGAAATACACAAAAGGGGGAAAAAATGAGCATATAGAGCTCACTTATGCCCCAAATATTGCATGTTTTGCAGTAAGTGTTTTTAATGTGACATTTTTTTGTTTCAATGAGAGAAAGATGCTTCTATGAGATACTTAATTTCTTACTTCCTGACTGACACTTTTTATCACTAATGTAGCTTGCTGAATAGCTGACTAAATGGTAACGAAAAGCAAAATTTCTAATTTCCTCCATGATGTGTACTGGGCAAATGGTAGTATGCTTCATATCTGAGCATTTGCCTTCATCCTCAATAGAGCCCCAACTCCACAGTGGTTTTTTTGCATAGTTCCTATATTCCTAAGGTAGTTTCTTAGAACCGTTAGGCCACTAGTGCCCTTTTACCACTACTGAAATAGTTAATCATTATTGTTAATAATAGTTCTTGCTATTATTATTATTTATATGTAAGGAAAAATCAAATATATACTTTTTTAGAGACTGGCTACCAACAATATTAAGAAAAAAGTCTTCAAAGAGAAGTAACAGCAATCTGGTAATTATTATTACACTTCTCTTACATACCACTCATTCTCATCAGGATTTATTTTTCATTAAAGAAGAGTTTCCAAATTCAAACAAAAATAGGCTTCAGCTTCCAAACCAACCTGTTTCACAGTCTACAGGTGATATGTGAAGTTTTCTATACTTCTAAAGGGCAAACCTGTCATGAGCTTCACATCATGTCATTAGAATCATGTGTTTTATAAAAAAAGTTTAAGAAGACGTGCCTTTTTGTTCAGTCCTGTTGGAAAAACAAAATGCATCTACAAAATGGATGAATAGCAAGTTGAACACCAGATACAGTGAAAAGAGATTAATTATATCAATGGTTAATTATATCAATGGTTTCAAGCCAAGATGTTGACTTGCAAATCCAGTATTACTGTGAAGAAATTCAAGTTAGTCAGTGTGATGTCAACTCAAAAGATCATGTAACATGTTAGGAAAAAAGCATTTAAAAATTCATACTTCCTGCAGTTTATATGAATCTCAAATCTACAATCTTTTGGTCTTGAAAATTAATTTGCACATTAATAAGTGATTATAAAGATGAATAAGCTTGTAACCAATCATAGCAATATCTTGTTAGTGATATTCAACTTTGAGGACCTATTCACACATTGTCAGTGATTTCATTCATGCAAGCGTGATCACAGGAAATGATGAAAGAGCAGTTTTAAAATTTCTTGATGACTGTCAAAGCTTCAAATCCAAATCCAAGTCTGGCAGAGTGTATGCAACTCTTCAGAAGCTAATGGAACCGAACCTAATTATGTCAGGCTGAATTTGGTACAGAGACCATATCGTTAACTCCATGTACAAATGGCATTTCCTTTCAGATTAGGAAGAGCTTTGTGTGACATTTAATGTCCTTATGGGAAAGTGACAATCAGCTTCAGCAGATTTACTCCTAACCTTGTCCCCTTATAACAATTTTCTTCAAGTACCATAGTCATGCGCATGTGAATTCTAACTCTAAGCCTCCTCAGCCCCCTGCCCCAAGCTGAAGTCTTGAAATATTTTCAAAGTCATTACAGTAAACACAGTGCTAAATAATTTATAGAATGTTTCCTTCAAGGAGAACGGTAATTTTTCTTTAAGTATGTGTTGTATACTGTGTTATGTTCTCAGTTAGGAAAAGATTACCGTTCTCTCTACAGCCTTGATTAAATTTAATGGGATTAATTTTGCATAATTTTTCCTACTGCTAATTTACTAAGACCAGAATCAGGTATGAAAGACAAATTAATAAAATCCAGAATACAAAAAGTGCACTTTAATTTGCAGTATTGACATCATTGTAGATCACTTAGTTTCTGTTAATGATGAGTGATGCTTCCAGAGAATATTGTTAAAAAAATTAGCTGGAACTAATTTTTGTTATGGTTATGTTCAATTGGTTATATTCTCTGCTGCAAGAGCTTCGAAGTTGAGATTATTTCGGACTGATGAAACAGAGAGAAAAGGAAACTACAAAGGATATGAAATATTGTTATCAGCAGAAGAAGGCATAAATTTTGTAGAAAATAATTTTACGTTATTTTATGGTATTTCCTAAGGATCTTGATTTTGGTGTGTTCTGTTGCTTTACTCTTCTATTTGCAAGCGCTCAATCCAGTTAAGACCATAAATTCATGGATTAATACTACTTAATATTCTAGCCCAAGCATTTTAACATCTAAATCACTTTCTTAGAGCAGAACCACGCAGCTCATACCCCCACTAAAGATGTGGATTAAGAAAACATTCCAGTCTGCAGTGAGAATAGTTTAGTTCAGGAACTTGTCATAAATAGCATCATTTTTTTTCTAATGACGATGGTGCTTGCTTAGTCTCTCACATGTCCACATATTTAGAGACTTCTAGGATATTTGAATAAATAATGAAGATAATTTATCTTAACAGCAATGATGGCTGCTTTTCTTCTCTACCATATTGCAAAAAACAAACAATGAAACAAGAAAATATCCAAAAGGAGATCAATAGAAGAAGTGGTTCTAGCTATTTTCTGTTAATTGTCCTGGGCTTCAGCTTTCCTCTCCACAGAACAACTATGACTAACATGCTCTCCTCCCACAATAGGACCAAATAGTGGCAGCATGGCAACACTGACAATTAATGCTAATTGGAATAATTGCATTTAAAGGAAATCAGTTGTGTGTCAGAGAAAGGACATGCTTTGGCACAGAGAAGAAGTTCATACTTACTCTAGCAATGAACTGTCCAGCTACATTTGTACCAGGATATTTCCTTGGTAACATCCTTGATCTGTTTAATCAACTAGTTACTACTATTATGTCTATTAGAAACATAAAATTTATCATATTTAGATTCCAGATGAAGAAACCATAGCGTAGTTCTTTTCCCACCTCTCCCAACCTACTCTTGGCCCTCATGCTTCTAGCCAGCTCATTTAATGCATTCTTAAATGTCAATGCAGACAGACTGTGCAACTAGCTAAGTTTTTAAAATTATATATCTTCTCTACAAGGATGTGTCACTTGATTATTGACAAAGACTGTTGGAGAATTACCAGCGTTTCACCTCAGAAGAAAGCGAGAGAAGCTATACCTTCACTTCATTGGGCACGCAGAGTTGTATGTCCACTGAGTACATCAGACCTGCCTTGAGACTTTTCAGAAGCTTGAGCTGTACTCAGTTTTGCTAGGGAAGATATGAAGGTAGGATCAAAGCCTCCTGGTCCCATTCTGGAAAAGAGGAAGAAAAACAGATGAAAGGTGTTGTTTGTTCCCCCATTGATAGTGGGAGAGGTGGGGGATCCATCCCTGTCTATTCCTCCTCCCAGTGATATCAGCCACTTGTCACCCCAGTGCCTTTCTGTGAGTTGTTAAAAGCAGTGAAGTGATCCTCTTGGGACTCTTGCAAGCACAGTTCAGAGAAGGATCATTTATCACTTTGCTGCTCAAGATATTTCACCCATACCTAGAGCAGCTCCACATTGCCGGAGGATGGTCATGGAACTAAGTGCTACTGGTCCTCACGCAAGTCAAAATGAATAATCTCATTGTATAACAAACTAACTGGGAAAGAAAAAGGTTCCTCCATGCCTTCCTTTTAATCTCTGTATTTTAAAACGTGTCATATTTTCAGAAAACATGTCATATTTTCAAAGAACATTAAAGCTTGCCAAGGAAAAGACATGGCAGGGGCTTTAAGTCTTCCTCTACAAAAAGCACAGAATAAAGACATGTGTCCAACACATTCATTCACATTCACTGGCACATTTGAAAACACAGAAAAACCATTTCCCCAGTAAAATATCTCCAAAAAATTATATAACATTGATAACCATTCTGACTGACGAAAGCAGCATTTAGGCTTGCATGTAAACTCTTGTAAGGAATTTCCATTCTTTTTCTAATTAATAAACTATATATTGATTAGCTTATAGGATTTCATGCTTCATATGTCTAATTATAAATTAATATTAAGTGTTAATATAGAAAATGATATTCATATTTTAATCAAGATTGAAAACAGCTATTAATTATGATTTGAGTGGTGTTAAGTGCCATTGAATCATACGTGATTCAGTTATTTGCCCCACTGCTAAAGCAATGGGATTTTTAGCAAGGCATTAAGGATTTCTTACTGACAGTCTACAGCACTTTTCACCCACTCACCCTACATCCTCTGTCTTCTCCATCAGAGACAAAAAATGTCTTATGTGTTAAACCTGAAGGTCACTGATTAGGTTTGATTTATTGATCACTACATAATTTCATTCACTAACTGTTTCTGTTATGGGAAAAATGGCTCAAAGCTTCTACAAGCCTGATGGTTAACTCAGGCATTTCACAATACTTCCTGATGTCTCTACAAATCTTAGACTCAGTTTGACAAAATGCTAGATTATCAACTGAAATTTAAAGCAGAGGAAATTCCTAGCTCTTCAACTCCAATAAGCGTGAGCATTCTCCATGCTCAGAAACAATGAGCCGAATGGATAAAAAATACAGTGAAGTCGTTGCCATCCTTTTTTGAAATTGATCTTAAATAAAATAAATGCTGGAGGTTGGCCAGGCTGCTGTTGGGTGTTTATAACTGTGTTACCAGGCCTCTCAAGCTAAATTGTCTCAATGAATGGACTTAGGAAAATCACCTCTCCTTTCTGCACTGCTGTGGATAATAACAGTATTTATCTCTCCCTGAGAAGTATTTAAAGATCTACTTAGGCAGTAATAATCTGACATCTAAAGGCTTTATAGAAGTGCAAAACATTGATATAAGTAAGCAATACTTACTACTTAACTATGGAAGGCATAGATTAACTTCTCAAGAGGTGAAATTTAGACACTATATGTTATGTGAATACCTCATATATTTGCCAGCATAACCAGAAGCTGAACAAAATTACAAAAGACTTGGGTGACTCACTGGTACAGCTTCACATTAAATAAAGACAACAGTAAGCATTATCAGTGCTGCATTTCAATGAACATTGTGCTCTGAAAGAAAATGGCCACAATCTGAGAGGATAGAATTGTCATCCTGGCTAAGCAATTAGTTTCTCATTTAATATTACTATTGTTGTGAATGCCCAGCATGTGCTTGGATGTGTAGAGCAGAGAGCAATAGCAGCATTTAAATTTTGGTTATTTATTTGCTTGTTTGTTTGATTTGCAGTTCACTCAATTTGATGTTTACAAGACTAGTGATGCAGCGAAATGACCAGTTTTCTAATTTATCTAACCAGCAACAGAATCATTCTATTCTGTTAACAGGATGAATTTAGATGTTGTTGCATTTTCATTCTTTTTTTTTTTTCTTTTTAATGCAGTGCTTTGTCATGGGAACTAAAAATCCAGACAAAAGCCTGGTTTGTCTAAACAATTCGTTCTGCAGTTTTAAAAGTAAAGGTAAGCTTCTTGCAGATTAATGGAAAAGAAAGCCATGAAATGACTGGTTTCAAAATACAGTGTAAAGTTTAGTTGGCTTCTAACCAATGCCCTAATCCACAAAAAGACTTCAGCTTCCACATGAGCACCAGCACCTAAATCCACAATTATTCTCAACAGAAATCCCCACTTAAACTCTGGGCCTCCTTGGGTGATGATGAATAAGAGCAGCAGTATCTCTACTTATCCTCGGTGGAGGTAGCACCTTGGCTCTGCTTCCTTCTAGCAAGTGCCTGGAAGGGGTGGCAACCCAGGCAGTGGTCTCAGGAGTGATTTGGTGCTAGTGTAGCGGCCGCGAGGTCACACTGCTTCAGCAGCTGCAGGGAGAGAGCATTGTGGAGGCTGTGGTTCAAAGATGTGGCTTAGACTTAAAATGCTTGCCACTTAGTTTTCCAGAGTTGGTACATTTCCAGGGCTATAATACCAAAATTGATGGTTTATCCATAAACAACAAAATATTGTTTCTAACAGTTTCTTCATTGTGTTTAATGACTATTAAGAGGGGAGTGGGGAAGGAAACAGAAGAAAGAAACATTTGCAAAACACTTTGCTCTTGCTGCAATTGATAGCACACTCCCCTCGACTCAAGAAGGAGCGCGATGAGATTAACTGTAAGAAAGCTGAGATGATGTGTAACGAGAAACATAAAGACAGGTGAAAATGTGATCCCAACCCTGATGCCAGTCTGATCTTCTTCCCCTGCATCACTTTTCTGCTTGAACATGTGGGAACATTTTATAAGATTCAGTTCCTGGCAGTTTCTCCAAAGTATTCTGCAAAGGCCAGATTTCTGACTTACATTGAGATGCTGCAAATCAGTGAATAGTATTTTCATATCCACTGAATAGTGTTTTAATATGTATCCCAATATAATATTGTTTCTTGTTAGAAGACCCTTTCTTTCTTTATGAAGTTAAGCCACCACAGAGGGAAAGGGGCAAGGAAGCAAGGCTATATCCATCTCAAAAAGAAGAAAAAGGAAATGGAGGTTGGAGGAAGACAGGACAAAAGTAAAACAAAATCAGTGCTGTCAGGAAGAGAATCAGATGCATGACCTTACAGGAATTCCTTTCTCATTGGTCAGTTAAGTTTAGAAACATGTTAAAGTTAGGGTCTGCCATAACTGTTGCAGGTAATATTCAGATGCATTTTTAGAATTTTGGGCAGTATCTATACCCTTCCTCCCTCGGTGAAATGTCATTGTTGGTAATATTTTGAGAGTTGGAACTCCTACAGTAACATAAGTGCCCCATCTTAGATCCAGGGTTTTCTAGCACTCAAAAATTGGGAGACTGCTCAAACTGAAGCTTTTGGTTCAGCTTCTAATGAACATGAGGAATAAGAAAGCAGTTTGCCAGAGACATGCATATACCTGCAGATGGAGTTTCTCATCACACTATTTGGGCTCAGTGGCAGGAAGATGATGTGGAATACAGTGAAAAAAGCAGTAGAAATACTGGAGATAACAAAGAGAAAAAGGAGATTTCCAAACTCACAGGAGAAGGAAAACTAGGGAAGTCTTTCAAATTTTCAATAGCATTCTATCAACTCTCAAGTTGGATAACACGACAATTCTGTTTCAAAGTTAAAATATTTGGGGGGGGGTTGGGGGGAGGAAGGGCTTGTCATTTCACTTCATTTGTTTTTTAAACATATATAGGAAATTCCAGGCCCATCTCTGCCATCAGCTGAATGTCATAGTCCCAGCTAAGACCAGCTAAACAAGAAACCTACTCAGACCTGGAGCCTCCGCTCCAATCTCTCTCTGCTAAAAGCAGTATTTTAAAAAAGTAAATGAAAATAAAGGAATTTGAAGCTGCCTAAGGGAATTAATTTTAATTTTTTTTAACGTACTACTTTTCATCTCCACACATGAAAACAGAGCCAATAGTGATGATCATCATGCACTGTGATTTCTAAAGGGTACTGTGCACAACAAACTGGTTCGCTTTTTACTGTATAAAGTCTACGTTAGTTAATTTAGTTCATTTTAGTTATTTTGGTTCATGTTAGGGCACCAGACTGTGTAAAATATTATCGTAGCAGCCATATGGTTTCCCTAAGCTAGATTTCAGTTGCTTTTATCTCTCCTCCTTTTTAAATCATACTTACATAGCATTTAAATTAACTTTTGATCACTTCAGGTTTACCTTTGCTGTTATGGATAATGCACTATGATAAAAAATGAGGTTTCCATTTCAATTTTTGTAAAATAGAGATGTTGTTTGCATTCGTACCTCATGTATACCTTGATGTTGGCCTAAGAGGAAGCCTTCACTGCAGAGGTGGTTGCTGTGATTACATTTGATCAGCTGTAAAAGGGATTTCCCAGAACAAGGAATAGAAATGCTTTAATAGCCTTCTAGGTAATGTCACGATTTTTTTTGTTTTGTTAATATGAGCTTTGCCAATCACTAACAGCATGATCCAAATCCCATTTGAAGGCAATGGAAAGTCTCCCATTGAGTTTGATGGCCTTTGGATCAGTCCCTAAGTGCATTTAGGCTTAATGAGATGTTAATGTGAATTTTATGCTGCTGTGTATCTGAGTAGATTTTCCAAACTTTATATCCACTAATGCAAAATGAGTGATCTGCCTTTTTAAATTTTTAAATTTTATTTCCTTGCTACAATTGGTATGCACGCAGAAGAATTTATGCTACTCGTTCCATGCCCTACCTTCTCACCCCCTTGACAACCTTTATTGGCAACAGACTGCAAACTGCAGAAAACATTACCCGCAGTCCAAACGTGAAGGAGGGAACACCGTCCTCCTGCTTTGCCTCTTTATTTGTGTTGAAACTTCCGTTTGAGGAAAGGCAAAATTAAGGCCTGGAAAAGAAAAAACCAAAACCACAACAACAAAAAACCCAAACCCAAACAAACAAACATACAAACAAATAAGAACCCCAAACCAAAACAAAAAAAAAAACCCGCAACAATAAATTGCCAAAAAAACACCCCAAAGCCCGGGAAATGGGGAAAATGAAAGCGCTCTTCTTTGTTTCTTGCTCCACCTGGTGGGGGATGCCCGCGTGGCGGCCCACGAGGGTCCCAGAAAGACATCACTGGGTGCGGGGGACACACACTGTGCTTCCTTGTCACAAGGGTGTTTTTCCAGAGGAACGCAGGCGAGAGGGATTCGAGTCTGGGGTATCACGGAGAGCTTTAGTGCAGCGGCACGGTGGGGATTAAGGGGGCTGTGCCCAGGTTCCCTTCCCCCTTGTGGTCAGGTTTATTCGGTGCTGAAAGGCAATGCAGCTTGTTTTGCTTGTTTTGCAGCTCTTCATTGCTATGGTTCTGGTTGCTCATGGCCTAAAAGCCTTCTGGCATTTTTGAGCTACCTTGCACGCGGCACTGTGATGAGGCTTTGTGGTTTCAGACCCCTTGCTAGAGAGGAGGCAGCTTGTTTGACAGGTCTGGCACGGAGATGGGGACATGCATGTGAGAACCAAGGATTACACTGCAAACTGGAGCACACAGAGAGAGGGATTTGCCTCTGGCCATGTTAGAAGGGTATGTCCAGCTATGTGATAGCGTGAATGCATGCTGCCAGGACTGCACAGCAAAGACCCTGGGCATACATTTAGACACATGGAGAAAAGAGTGCTTTCCTTGGATTCTTACCCAAACCACATGTCATCTTTTGGCAGGAGAGGTGGCAGCTTGTATTTGATGTAGGTATTTGACACTGCTAGGGTGGAGGTAGCTGCAAAATTCCACAGTTCAGTAGTTTCCCCAAGGGCTCACGGAGAAAAAAGTGTCACCAGAGATTACTTATAACAATCATCCATTAGTTATTTTCTCCCCATTCCTTCAATATCTGCTTCTGTGGTAAAAAGCAATTATTTGACAAGCTGCAGAGCATAGATTCCCATTGTTTTGATTGATAATTGAGGTATTTGTAAGTCAGTCTCAATTGTGTATAATGTTTGGCATGCCTGACTTAAATACAAACTCCTCACACAAGCATCTTGGGAGGCCTTTAAAAACCTTCTTTTCCCCAAAAGCCTGATGAGAGACATGCTATCTCTGTCTTCCTTTAAATGTTATAAAACTATGTCCATTTATTACACATTTCAGATTCAGCATAACAGCTTCAGCATGATGTTTTATTTTAGGAAAGTAGTGATCTCTTAGATTGCTTGAAAACATAAGGTTCTTCAGGGAAAAGAAAGAAAAGAACAGCCTTCCTTAAGACCAAACCAGAAAATCTTGCATTTACCAGAGAACTACTATATTATGCTCTTTGACCAAGAATTTTCTGATCTAGCTGAATTCTGAGTAGCCTTCAACATTAACCACTTACAGAGCACACTGGAGTGTGGCCATGAGTAGTTGTAGTAAATTTTGGATCTGAAATGACGCCCCCAAATAGATAATTCCTGCAATTGGCCAGTCATGATACCTCTATCAACTCAAACATTCATACCCAGACTGTACTGGTATGTCCAGCACCTGGTTCAACCATTAGCTCATGAATCCTGTCAGCAATGCAGGAATAGCAATGGTGCATCAGGCAAGCTGTAGCAGAAGACATCTTTTAGCCACATTTGCAAGCTGATCAGCCTGGCTGTTAGGTATGGTTTGTTTGCTCTGTGAATTCCCTGTTGTGCTTCCCCTCTTCACCCTCATCTGCACTGTGAGAAATAAGTATATAAATGAATAGGAACTCAAGCTGACAGACCACAAGTTCGCTGCCAAAGGAAGATTAGTTCTTAGACATGTAGAACAAGAAGACATCACATTTTTTGTCATAGCTGCGCTCAATGAGCAGAGATTATTTACAAGGTCCGGGGTTTAAGTGTGGCAGATGGATGCAGACTAGCAGCTCCCATGAACAAAGATGCTGTTTCAAAGAAAAGGTGTGTTCAGCTTCTGGAAAAGAAATTTACTTCTCAGCAGGGACTGGCAACTCTAATCTTATTTACATTTCTCACAGCAGCGGTACGCGTCTCTCATTCTCAGCCCTAACTCTCCCTGCCAGCTGAAGCTGTGCAATACAGATAGGTAGTAAATAATGTAGGACTGTGCAGATTGTTGTGAGGCCCTTTCCTTCTCTCTGTGCTGCAAACTCCTTTTCAGAAGCAACAGTTAAGTTGTCAGCAGAGCAGGATTACAAATCTGATACTCGATACACTTTTGGACAGTTACAGCTTTCAGGCGTTTTCCATGAATAGACACCAATCATTTCACTGTCACGCTGGTGAGGCATTTTGTTGGGTTAGTAATTTTTTAGATGGGGATCAGAGGAACAAGCACGGGAAGGTGAAAACAGATATCATTTGGTAGATTCATATAAGGTACAACAAAAGCTAGGGCTGTAAGACAACTGTGTTTTACTCCTAGGCTTTGAATTAAAGTGTCTTTCAACATTATTTAAGGAGTTTGCATTATCAAAGTAAAATTCCTGAACATAAACACTTATTGCTGTAAATACTTAACATTCTGCCCTGTGAAAATATAGAAGAAACCTATTAGAAAACATAGCTTTGTGTCTCATTATGACTTCTAGACATAATGAAAATGTTAAAAGCAGTATGGTTTCTTTTAAAAAATTATAGCACTTACAGTATAATAGTGCACCCTTGAAGACAATGTTATTTTACAAATGTTCAGCATGCAGACACTATACTAATGCTTGCTGTAATAAAACAGAAACCTGTACTGCTATAAATTCTCACTAATGCAATTCTACTTGGAGGGCTGGAAAAAGTTGCCTTTATATTATGTTGCTCATTTTCACGTCAATATAGTTCTTCACTCCTCTATTCATGCAGCTTTATTAATAAAAATATTTGTCTGTTAGACAAAGATGAGCAAACGGCCCAGATTAAAAAACCTGTAAGACTCCAGTGATTGTATCTACAGTCAGTGCCTCTGAGCAGCTACTTCTGCTTGAGAGATTTTGGCTCAAAACCTGCAGGGGCTAATGAGGTGAGGAATCTCAAGCATAGTAATAAGGAAGGAGTGCTCAGGCTTTGAAGAGCCTTATGGCTCTATAATACCTGTTGAGAACTGCTCCTGGGAGAAAGAGTTACAGCACTGTCATGCAATAGAAAATAAGTAACCCTATTACAGAGGTCAGAAACTGATATGGTCAGGGCTCGTGTACATCACAGGGCAACAAAGCTCCCTGCCACCAGCCTGACAGTCATGATGGTGTAGGGCTTTGAAGCAGAAAAAACAAATGTCACAAGGCTCATGACAAGAACCTGAACTCTGGCAACAAAGTTCCTACTTTTGGTTTTTATTAACAGCACAAACAGCCATGTAGCAAGATGCTAGTACAGAAGGTGGAGCTGTGGCTTGTGCTAATAGGGTAGTACGGTTGCTCCTTAGCCCTAGATAAAAAAGGCTGCAAGGATGGAGACAAGAAAAAGAAATGTCTTTAATTGAAGAAAAAAAAAAAAAAAGAAACTCCAATAGCCTTGTAGTGAGAAATTATTAGAATTTGTGTAGTTTTTTTCTCCCATTGTAATGCAATCAGATTCACTTACCATCATCTCATCTACCTTACATCCTGAAAGTTTAGCACAATATTTACAGAGAAACAAGAGGGGAAAATGCCATGTCATATTACAAGAAAATACTGTTTCATTTTGGTATTGCTGAACTAGAAATTGTGCAACTAGAAAGGGCAACATGTTTCTTTGTCCTCAGTGTCATGTACAAACTGATAACATTTAAGTGGAAATGTGGCAGGTTGTAATATTCCCAACCAAGACTTTTGTCATCAACAGCAATCATATTGTCTTATGCTAATAAGCTACTTCTTATTTTACTGCACCTTTTCTTCACACCAGTGCACAATGGGTGGGTTCCTCAAAAATTGCCTTACACTTTTAATCATAGAATGCTATGTTTTTTAAATTACATGGGAAACATTTTTTCCTCACCTGTCTCTGTGTGCATACATTTCTATAAATAGGGAATGACATCTGTACTCAGGTTGCACTTGGTTAACTCCTACTAAGTAATGCCACCATCATTATGCCCAGGCCATGATGGGATCACATCCTGTCAGTCATCCCTTGAAGCCACCAACCCCACCATAGGATCCAAGTCATACAAACCCAACAGAATCATTCTAACTGCAGGTGTTCCCCCAGCATCTGTGGCAAAAATTATTATGTATTCACATAACTCTGGACTTTATTCATTGAGAAGCTTGACCCTGGTCCATATTCAAGATTTTTTTTAAAAAACGTTATTACTAGATTCTTCCTTTTTCATATTATGAACTTTTTAATGCTATGAAATTAGTGCTGATATTAATGAAAATGCTACAGCATGGAGGAATTTTCAGACATGCACAGCTGGGGAAAAAAGGAAATCTCTGAGCAAAGGAGCTACTGCCTGACAGCACAGAGCAGAAGTCTGAGAGAAGTCAGTGAATACCAAATAGTACTAGCATGGTCTGAGTCCAGCAGTGCGAAGTTTTCATTACCTCAGAGTTCTGGCCTTATTTTTCTTCTTATCATCTATCGTCCCACTTCTCAGTCACTTCATAATCTTGTTACTGACAGGAGAAGTCAATCTCTGTACCACTATTCTTGCTTATTTTGTTATGGAGAATTATTTAATAACAGGGTCTGGTTTATCTTTGCCTATCTTTGTTTCAGGTGATGTCAGTGAGAAGCTAGCAAGATTCGAAGGAACTTGAAGAAGATGTGTAGGTAAGTGCAAAGGGAGAATGAAGGCAAGCTATAAATAATCTTTTGAAGAATGTGAATGTGTTAATAGCTTCCTTTTAAACACAAAACTGAGACATGACCGTGATGTCAGGATTAATGGATGTACACAATGTTTCCAGAGAGTGTAGGTGGTAGAAACAAGACTTTCCATAATAAAAAGCAACATTAGAAAATGTAAGACAAAGAATGGTTTTCTAAAATCTATAGACTAATGAAAACTGCAAAAGAAAAAATCCACACCTTATTAAGCTGAATTTTATTTCCATAACATGTTTGAGGAATAATTTTGCAGTTAAATTCTTCAACTGACTTTCTCTGCAAGCATATGTTTGCCAGCATGTCAGTGCTGCCTTGGCTCTCTGTGTCAGCTACTTTTCTTCTAACGGTTGTCTCTGATCCACTACTGTTTGTCACCTGGTTGATATCTGAGCTTGGTAGGCTGTATGTTCAATACCAAATAGGCTGCTGGTCAGTGTAGTGAACTTCAATGGGATGAACAGCAACATTATGTCAGCTAAAGAGTGTTGGTTTGTTTTTCTCTAACCCAAAGGCAATCATAAATCTAAATAAAGATATTTCTGGCCTACAAGAACCATAACACTGGTTAATAGGGATCTTTTTGCTTTTGTTTTTGGGGTTTTTTTTCAGACTATTAATCAAAACTTGTCTTCTCCCTCACACACATTTTATCTTGGTTGGAGATTACAAGTACTGTAATTCAATGTTTATATTCCTGTAACTTAAAAAGAACGTGTTCTGTGCTTTCAAATGTAGAAAAGACATTTCTTCTGCATATATATGCTAAATATGCTAGAGTTTTATTTCTCCAATCACCTACAATATTCTCTGCTCTCTGCTGCACTCCCTTCCCCTCTAACCACCATGCTGGTAGCAAGGCTAAGTGTATTCTTATGACATAATGGGTTTGGGATGTTTTTAGTTTGCTGTCAGGAGAAATAAAACACAGAAGGAAAAATTGGGTACTGGAATTACTTTGGAATAAATGTCTTGTAGTTCTATGGATTTGCTTGGTTTTATGTCAAGAAACTGTGAAAACAGTAGTGAAAATGAGGAATTACCTAATATATCATGACTCTGTGAAGAGTCCTCATTCAGCTCCTCTGGGATTCATTCTTTACTCCTTGTGATCCTGCTGGGCAGTGTGTGTATTTCCATTTGCTGCTATCCAAGGAGCACACGCTGCAAAAGAATTACACAGGTAACAATGACAGCACTCTTAGATGAAAACAACCACATATAATCTCACCGATTAATTTCACCAGACATTTCAGCCATCTTCTGATGTTTCCGAAGATTTAACTTGAAACAATTTGAAATGGTGAACACAAAACATAGCAGGTTTTGTCACTGCATTTTCTTAAAGTCAAATAATGCAAGGTTAAATTAGAAAGATGAACCTTCAGCAGAAAATATTGTGCTTAGTGGAAAAATATGAGAAATTTCCCCTTGACCAAGCCTTCTGTCTTTATAGCAACTTTGTGCCTGCGTACACATTTCCTAAAAGGATGTTATTCTTTAAAGCCTTGATTTTTTTTTTTTCTCCCAAGCAGTTGAACACTGTGGAAACTCCAGCTAATAAGAGAATGCAACTGCATGTCTCCTTGACAGCACCACTGCCAGGAGCACATTAAGCTTGTCCTTTGCTCTTTACAATTGCTTCCCAAGAATATCAAATCAGATTCAAGGTCTTGGCACTTACCTGCAGTGATTAGATACCCAAGACTATACCCAGAGTGGTGAGCACAAAGCACATGGGAGTTTTCATGTCCTGATAAGTTTCTGCCTCCACATCAGAGTAAGATTAGGGCATTTGGAAAACCCCACTTACCACTCTAAGTTTCCATAGGAAAGAAACTTGCATGTGTGGAGGAGTAGAAAGCAGTTGCCTCAGATGAGACTCAAAGCAAGACAAGGGGTATAACTATATGCAAACACAGGACTGATTTTTTTTCTGATAGATCTCTTATTCTGGAATTAAAGACCACAGAAAAAGCTCCCCACAAACTGAGGAGCACCAGGAAAATTGCAGCCCAATACAGAAAACATAATTCCATGCCATCTTTACGCAACTACTGACACACACGTGCTTATCAAAGAAAAAAATTAAAAAAAAGTATAACAACAAAATAGTCCATTTACTGTTCTTTAGGAAAGAGTAAGTGATTAAACACTGCAGTTGAGGCCACCTTGCTCTGTAGTGTGCAGTGCTCATTATATTTTACGCAGTTTCAAAATATTTTTTCATTATGGACTATATGACATTTCTTTTAATAACTGCAGACAAGTTATTCCTGATGCCCTGAATACTATTATATGTTAATTAAAAATAGTTATAATTTCTGGATCATATAAAGTGACATGGACTTGTACTTTTGGAATGTCACATTTTTAAACCATTTTTAACTCCAAGAAGTAACAAAGGTAACACAGTTTAAAATGCATATTAGAAAATATTCCTTTATGAAATGCAGTTTGGAAAATGCTTCAGATTCCTGACCTGCATTTTAAATGTACTGACATAATTGTGACTCATAATGTCGAAGAATGAGATTCTTAATTCTGTGAGGAGCTCCACTGAGATCAGCCAAAGCTACTTATGTGAATGGAAAATGTAGAGTTGGACACTTAGGCTTATTTGTAATTTTTCTTTTGGTGGAATTTGAAATATCTCTGATTTTTAAGTGTGGGCATTTTGCCTGTTGAACTGAATATCAAAGCTTAACGTAGGCAATCAAAACTGGACATACAGAAATGAAAATCAATCTATGAGTCTGAACAAAAAATTGCAATCAGAACACAGCTTTAACTTTTAAAAAGTTGTGTTTAACTTTACAGTATTAATCATTGCAGATACTCATTCCTGGAAACAGAATTGGGAGTTCTTCAATTGATTGCAAAATTGGGCTAGAAATGTCTTGGGTAGACTTTGTCAGCTGGAAGTAGGGTAAGTACCAATACTTTGAGTTAAACATTTGAGCCTTTGATTTTCCCTTTGTAATAATTTCTGGGGACCAGTGGAATTCTAGGCAAATAGAAGTGGTATTTTTTTTTATGTAATTATTAATACTCAGTATTAATTTTGCAAAATATCACCCAGTGAGGTAACAAGAAAGCAGCGATTTGCATTGAATGAGGAGATGCATGCTTTTTCAATACAGCTTCTCAGCTGATTGGATTTGGATTATGAAAAATCATGAAGAAAGAAAATTAGGTTATTAGAAGTAAGGACAAACAATGAAAGGTTGTAGGAACAGGCCCAGAGCTGCAGCCGCACAACATGATATGCACTGTCATTTGAGGATCATGCAAAAACTGCATCACAATCTGGATACTTTTGCAGATGCTTCCTTTTGGTGACTTCCTTTAAAGTCATAGATCTATTAGTAAACTTCCATCACTCCAATTATAAGGCCATGAGAAGTAAAAGGTGTTTTCTTACCTTTTGAAGCTGACTGGAAGTGGCTATGCCTGGCATGGAGCAGCCCCTTGTCACTTCTCACAAAGCCCACCCCTGTAGCTCCTCCACTGCCTGTAGCTTGCCACCTGCACCTGGTACACTCCCATGGTTTTGCTTTGTAAAACAACAACAAAGTCTTTTAAAACTTACTGAAGACATTTTCAGCTCTGGAGTCAGAATATTATGTGGTAAGGAGTGCAAGTTGTAGGGAGATTAAAAGAATCTGGGAAACTAACAATAAGAAATTCAATAATATCATGCCTGCATTTCCATGCTTATATTATTCTTTTGTTTTGGTTTCATTTCTGCAAATTTGCCATCTGAAAAAATAAATGTATAAAGCATTTCAACCTTTTACGTTGAATGCCCTGAGCAAGAAGAGCTGTCCATCAGCAGCCATTCCATTTCAAGGTTATTTGTACTTATGAACAAGTTTTATGTTTCATTTCACCATCAGCTACTGAGCAAACGCTTCTCTATGCATTTTCTCTTGTTTTCTTTCAATGTCTGCAAAGTTTGTCGTGTTTTGTCCATTGCCAGAGGCTCCAATACAGATGAAGGTCCTCCCTGAATCTGAACATGATAAAACTCATCCAAATTCTCTACACTGTGTAGAGACAACTAACACAATTTCTGTTTTATCTTTATGTAGGATCTTAAATCGATCAAAAAAGCCTCTGAAAGCAGCTACAAAGGGTTGCATTCCCGTCTCTCTGGGGAAACACAGTTCATACTGAATGTAGCTGCTTAGCCCAGTAGGGACTGCAGCAAAATCAAAGTGGGACTCTCTTCTCTGGGATTAACTCCTGCCTTTAGAGGTGGGTGGTTTGGGACCTCCTTAATTAAACTCTGAGTACTCATACACAGCCTGAAAGGCTTGCAGAATGCTCCTTAATTAGCTAACTTGCCAAAATCCTTAAAAAAATTATATATATATAGGAGAGGGACCACAGCAGAGAAAGAAGATAGGTAAAAGCATGTCTGCTGACAGTCACCTCTAGCAACAGCATTCAGTGATAATACTGAAATGCACAAAAGTTAGAAGTGAGCTAGTGTAAAACTAACATAACTTCTGACATCGGTAAAAAAGATCAAAAGCCTGCAAGAGTTGTAGTGTTTCACTCTCACCTATCCCCTTATTAATAAAAATGCAGGAAGAAGGTTTGTGACTACATCATTTTCCCTATCAGGAGCTTTCAAAGTGATGTTTACAGCCCTCAATTTTTAAAACTCTACTTTCAATAATATGAAAAATGCATTTCTCCCTTTTTGCAGACACAACAAGTTCAAACATTCGTATCCTATTACAATGATTCTTCCTTTTTGCTAAGCCTAAGATTACTATAGTCAGGTAAGACAGCTAATATTTAAACACAAGAGTCAAAAGTTAAAACAGCAGAAGTCAAATATAATGCCAAAAGTCTGTAATTTTTTTCAGGTGCAATTGAGATTAAAATATTATTTCAATTGAGATTAAAATATCAGTTCTTGGATTAGTTCATGTTTTTTTCATAGCAAGATACCCTTACATTATTTCAGTTATAAATTCTGTTTGTAGACAAGAATATAAAACAGCACTGAGGACAGAAATGCTGATGATAGCGAACGATTGCTTTCCATAACAATTTAGTCAGTGAAAAACATTTCCTAGGAAGCTATTGCATAATTAGATTGAATAACAAAAATAGGCAGATAATTTAATGCACAAGCCATAAGGGAATAGATAATATTATACAGCAAAGGTCTGGCTATTATCTTGTCCTCGCTAGATTTTGATATTGACATATTTTAACAGAGATTTTTCTATTAAAGTATACTCTTATCAGAAATATTAAATGAAACACTCCTTGTTTTCAGAAAACAGGGTAGGAAATCTTGGGGTTTGTCATGAAATAAAAATGCTTACAACAGCTTTTGGAAACTTAATATATTACCAAAACCAAACACTCTGTAAAAGTACTGTAAACTGTTGAAGTATTTTCATTAGCTCAATATTTTGATAAATAGATACATCCTAAAATACACAGAAATTCTAAAATTCTGGTAGGGAAGGTGAACAACTATTTTATGAAAATGTATATTGGTTAGGTAGAGGTGAGAAGGATCAAATACAGAAAACAATCAGAACTATCTTCAGGAGGATTAATCACCTGTATCAAAAGGAAAAAACAAATCCATACGCCTAGCTAATCCCTGGATTCACATCTATGAGCAATTTGTTTGTAAAATACATGAAATGATAATGGCAGCTTCAGAATACGTCAGTGCTGAATATATCAGTGTTTATCCAGTCACTATGTACACAAGGCAGATGTTGGATTGACCCCTGCTCAATGAAATCTGTTTGATTGTTTGGTTGTTCTCTACTCATCTGAAATGACTATGAGGGAGAAAAATGTCAATGGTGCATCTTTTAACTTTGGGAAAAAGAGCTACCCACACACATCCTTGGGAGGATGCCAGACCCAATCTGAGACAACACCATGGCAACATTAGCTTGGAATATGTCTCAGACTTCTGTAAATAGTGAAGATAAAAGAATAAGAATCAGAGGAAAACGGGTCTGTTTTCCAAATGTTCTGCTAGTGCTTGCTGTTTAAGGCAGGATTCAGGAAGAGATGCTGGGAGATCATGCTATCTTTTGTATTTCCTTCTCAAAATGAAATCAGTGACAGGTAGATAAACAGGACCAGTGAAAAGGGAGAGAAAGGGAAGGAAACAAAAGTTTAAAAAGTCTCAAAATCTGTATTAAGGGAAAACCAACACATATTATGAAAGCACTACTTCTTGGTGTAATTTCAGGTATTACTGGTAAGAAAACAATGTTGGATAACAACAGCCAGGCTAGGGGAAAGAATAAAGCATATCAAGAAAACAATCAGTATGCTAAGAAAGCAGCAGAGAGTATTATAAAGGGCAAGGAAAGGAAAAGAGTGGATCAGATTGGCCTTTTGAGTTGATGTAGCTTTGGGTGAATAGCAGTGTGTGTGTTCGGAGTGGTATACATAGCAGGCTTTGAGGCATTTCTAGGTTATCTATAGTTTGCCACAGCAATTCAATGTGGCATTCAACAATACCCCTTGAGGCAAAACTACAACTATATGCCACTTAAATTATCAGAGGTCAGCACGCAACAGAAAACTGACTACCAGTTTTCTATTCTTAATGTAAAGAAAACACTTAATTCTCTATGTCTCCATTATTTTCCTTACGTACAAGAAACATATCTTTTAATTGTAATTTGTTAAATTTTATGTCTATAAGCATACACAACATCATCAAGGTCAGTAAATAAGCAGTATCCCACATACTTCTACTTTACCTGAGAAAGGAGCTTTCTCCAGAAGAGAGGGAAAGCATGCATCCAAGAAAATGGCAAGTACAGGCTACCTACTGCTCTGATGATTTGTAACTCTTTGAGAAAAAGAAAAATAGAAAAATAGCAGTTCTCTTTTTTGTTTGTTTGTTTTGGGGTTGTTTGTTTTTTTTGGTTAGGTGATGGGTAAGAGGTAGTGGAAGAACGACCGTAAGCTCTACTAAGCAGTCAGTTGTTGCATGGAATTAATTTGGAAATTGCATTAAGGGGAAGCTGAAAGCATCAGAGTAGCTGTTTGGAGACATGCACAACTACAGAAGAGGGCTTTGTTTTCCAGATAATTTTTTTCCCCCCCGCTCTATTTATGCTTTTAGCAGATGGTGTTTTGTTCTTTAAGCTCTAGAGAGTCAAAGGTAAAAATGATGCCATAAAGGAGTAGTGCTTCGAGAGAATTTTTAGAAGCTTGGTTTTTCCTACACCTGTATCTTTCCTCATTTGTGCGAACTCACTGTGAACTTTCAGTTGTTACCAGTACGTTCCCATAATTGCCCTAAGGAAAAATCAGCTTTAGGAAAACAGACCTAGAAAGTAGAAGGCCACGTCTGACAAGTGCATTGATAGGTCTGGGGTGGATTTTCAGGAGTTTAGGAAGAATTCTGAATTGAAACTCAGAGAGTAATTTGGTTGCTGCTGCCCTTTCCTTACCTTCCCACTGTCTTACTGAAAAGCATCAGTTCCATTCTCAACCTTCTTTTTTATTTTTTGTTTGAAAAATGTTTTATTGCCTAGATTTCTTGCAAAGAGATGAAGAGCCTGGGTTATGCTGAGTTATCAGTATGGTTGATTGGTGGTAGCTGAAACAAATACAAACAGAAAAGACAGAGGAACTAAACCAAATATGGTACAAGTGCAGTTTTGTTATAGATCTTTTCTAATTTCTTTACAACATAAGAACCTACATCTTCTCCCACTTTTTTAGTATTGTCTATCTTAACATTTTGCTTGTACTATGAATTAATACACAATGCAATGATTATTCATTAAACATTAATTTGAAAGAATTCCATTGAATTATGTTTGTATTACTGCACAAGCAGTATCATAGCAAAGACTATTTAAGTTTCCAATAGTAAGAACTTACTGAATTTGGAAAATAGAATTATTATAAGTAGAAAAAGACTAGCCAGTGGAAGTCAGAGGAATAGCTCACAGGTCAGCACCATATAAGCGTGAACAGGGTTATTGAAGTCAATATGGTCAGCCAGATGCATCCAAGCAGCTGTCAGCCTCACATTTCTGCATCACTTTCTTCGCTGTATTACTGAACTAGTACTGAAGAATTTAGAAGCATAAGAAAGAGCTCTTTTCCAGTCACAGAAATGTGATCCATGGTTGAACACAGCACTGTACAATGAAGAAGTGGGAAACAACAGTTTTCCAAGAGCTTATTGTCTCGTTTCCCACGGTATTTCCTTCTTTTCCAAGGGAAGCATAGTTTTCTTAACGACAATACAAAATGTAAGAGACACCACCATTAGGAGCAGAGCTATGCACAGTAGGGTTTTGTTAAGCTTCCAAAATGTTTTCTTTAAACATTAACTTGGCTCCTTCCTTCATGGTACTGAAGTGAAAATGAGGAGAATATACATCTTCTCTGTTGCAGGTGCTCTGGAGGCCTCTGAAATCTTTATGTCCTTGAGGCTGCCTGTTCAACACCTAGGTTTATAAAAAATGTGACCATTACTTCAGTATAAGGGAATGTTATTTCTCTGAATCTTACTGATTTGGCAGGATTCTTCATTAGATTTTTGTCTAGAGATTAATCTACATCACCTGAAGTCTGAGACAACTTGGACCTGAAGGGAAGCGTCAGAAGAGCCCTGCAAAGCCAGAGCCTTTTTCTATCCCTTTTTTTCTTCTGATACTGATGAGTACCCTGAAAAAAATCGGTATCTTCACCTCAGTAAGTTCAGAACATGCTTTTGTGGGGTGAGGCAATAAACAGTTGCTCTCATAAGCTCCTGAGCTTCAACCATTATATGTTTAAGACTGATGGAATATCAGCATTTTCCAGTGCTGTTGCCAAAGTTAAACCTCCAGGAGTCAAATAGGACAAGCCTTTGTCCAAGCAACCATTCTTTAACTTGAAGTTTCTGTTAGTAATGGAAAGTAGTTCCTTCTCCCTTTCTTTTTCATACATACACAGACATAGGAATGGTTTTGTTAAATAAAAACAACAGCTAAATACACTTTGAGACCGGTGCTGTCAGTAAGGGTGTTGGATTCTGGGCATACTCCCAAGAAGCGTTAGGGTAGATGGGGGCTGGTATAGCTTGTATTTATAATGGAACGTATATTCCTTTACAACAAATGGATCTATCAGAGCACAGCTTGTATTTCTAATGTCAATGAGCAAGAATTATTTGAAGGTAATTATGCTAGAAATTGTTTTGACTTTCAAGCTGAATTTGCTGATTTCACACCTAAAAAAGAACTCTTTTTTTCTCGCACCTTTCTGCCTTTGATTGTGCCATCATAGAATAAATGTAGTAGCATTACAAAAGGCAGAAACAAGGAATAGTACACAAATGTCTAATTCATGATCTACTAAACATCCTAACTCATTAAAACTTAATGCATATTCATTACTTCAAACATGTTGAACAACTAAATTACTTGTTTTTTAAAGGATACTGGATACTATGATCATTTTTGTACCTTTCCACCTGCCTGATACTCTCCTTGAACATTAAGTCTTTCAGGCCTGAGGCAGCTCAGGATCAAAATGGGGGGGGCGAAATGTCACATACAATAATTCCAACCTTTTATGTTCTGCTCTCTGGTAAGGTCTTAAGAAGATTTATATAAAGTGAACAAGTTCTTCCCAGTTCAGGTCTTTGGCAGCATACTTTAATTTTAAAACTGTTCATTTTTTTGGTTTATCAGCTGGGCCGGGAGGTGGGAAATAGTGACTCACTTCTTAAACTCCTGCTTCTGCCCTTCTCTGTCAGAATTATGTCTAGCTCCACGAACTTCTTTAGAGGCATCTGCTTCATTTCTTGACAAACCTCAGCCTTGCCTTCTTTCTGACTAATCCCCTGTCTTTCTTTCTTTATGTATCCCTAATGCTCTTAGGAACCCTTCTCAAACTCACAAATCTTACTAAGAGGCAGAAGTAGCCCATAGTGAGGACCCTGCTTTCATATTCATCCTTATCACCAAAGGTGCCAAACTCTAGAGCTAGCGTTGCACTGACAGAGCTATTACAAGTCTTTGAGTGGAATTTTCACTTGCAAAAAATTTGTTTAAAAAATATTCTAATAAAAATGTGATTGAGAACACTGAGACACAGCCATAAAAGGGTAATGTTTTGAAGCACTGCTTTTCACTTTTCAATGCTTCCAATCTAAAATTTCAGCAGTTTATTCCTAACTGATTTATACCGGAAAGATCACTGTTTATCAGTCAAGTTTTGGGTCATGGTTAGTTAGTTGGTCTTTTTAACATATTGCCTTTCCTTCACTTGCCTATATTTTTAGTTTTCCTCAACTTACAAGCTTCTGGTATATCAAACTTCCAACTGGATGTCATAAGCATCTAATGGGAGAAAGGTGACCTCACATGGAAACTTGTGCTGCCACATAATGAGCCTTACTGTTGATACTACACTGTATTCTAGTATTCTAGTTTTTGGGCATTAACACCTTCACATCCGGATGTAAAACACACTCTCTGAATTCAAAAAGCACTTCAAGAGACTGGTGTTAAAGGAGTCACAGAGGATGCTTTTCTCTTAGTTTTGCTGGGTATATCTTTTCCATGTCTCCTGGTAAAGAAACTCTGTGAAGTTCTGTGTTGTCGCTGTTTCCTTGCTGGACTTTCATGCAAAGCACTTTTTAAAAATCAGCAGCTGTTTTTTGTTTGTTGCTGTTTTAAACCTGGACCTTTTCTCTGACTTATTTTCCAGTATGGCCTGAGAAAGACTGGCAGTGCCTCAGGCAGGGATGCAAGACTTTTCATAATGACTTGGCTGATGATAGAGTGCGCCTAAACAATTTCACAAAGGCTAGAAACTGAACTGGTCCTGTAGGTAGGACAGATATGGAAAACTGTATAATAAAATATTGTTTTGCAATGTAAGTAATTAGCTAATAATGTATCTATAGAAGTCATATATAGATCTATATATACATGCTAGGTACATGCTAGAAGCCAAAGACTTTTTGTTTTTCAGGCCAGTTCCTCTACATTGTGCTGTTGTGGGTTTCAGCATTCAGTCTCAGAAGTCAGTGAATTCAGGTACAAAAAAAATGTTTTAATTTTTAAGCTAATTACTGCCATAAAAAAGAAAAACTTTCATAGGACTCAAAAAACCCCTGGTTCCCAGTCAGGACCCAAAATATTCAATATTCTGGATTATGTGTCCTGAATGTTTGCTGTGATGATTCAGCATCATGTTTACCTCTTGTATCTTAAAGGAGTTGTGATCCAGAAATTTTCCCATTTTCCATGGTCTGTATTCTCCCATAGTCTGTCAGACTCTGTTTACTTACAGCTACTTTTTCGCACATTATCCTCAGGTTAACAGCTGTGTTTTTTTCTGGCAGAATATCATGCAGTTCAGTAGATTTTCAGTTACAGAAAAATAATTGCTCAACTGTCAGTTAACTGAGAGGGATTTTCTATCTGTCAACATACTAGACTTACAATCATAGAATCATAGAATGGTTAGAGTTGGAAAGGACCTTAAGATCATCTAGTTCCAAACCCCCTGTCATGAGGAGGGACACCTTTCACTAAACCATGCCACCGAAGGCTCTGTCCAACCTGGCCTTGAAAACCACCAGGGTTGGAGCATTCACCACTTCGTTGGGCAACCCATTCCAGTGCTTCACCGTCCTCACTGTGAAGAACTTCTTCCTTATATCTAATCTAAACTTCCCCTGTTTAAGTTTAAAGCCATTACCCCTTGTCCTACCACTAGAGTCCCTAATGAAGAGTCCCTCCCCAGCATCCTTGTAGGCCCCCTTCAGATATTGGAAGGCTCCTATGAGGTCTCCACTCAGCCTTCTCTCCTCCAGGCTGAACAACCCCAACTTTCTCAGCCTGTCTTCATATAGGAAATGCTCCAGTCCTCTTATCATCCTCGTGGCCCTCCTCTGGACTTGCTCCAACAGCTCCATGTCTTTTTTATGTTGAGGACACCAGAACTGGACACAATACTCCAAGTGAGGTCTCACAAGAGCAGAGTAGAGGGGCAGGATCACCTCCCTCAACCTGCTGGTCACGCTCCTTTTGATGCAGCCCAGGATACAGTTGGTTTCTGGGCTGCAAGTGCACACTGAAGCCAGCTCATGTTAAGCTTCTCATCAACTAACACCTGAGGGGATGAAGGCACAGACTCTGATGAAAGATCGAAGACCTAGTTTATCCGCTGGCTGTGTTTATATATCTTTTGCTGACACAAAAGTTCTACTTGGCTACAGCTGATTGGTTATTCTTATCTGTTCACGCGCCTAGACTATACGTTTCATTCTCTACCTACTATTGTCCAAGCAACATTACATAATATAGCTGTTAACGCTGACTTGACATCTTCGTAGCTTTTTCCTTGGTCCAGGTTCACTCTTGTTCATGCTCACTTTCTCACAAGCAGTCCCAGAATAGCCAGTCTCTTATCTTTATGCTCTCTCCACCTCAGCCAGCTGGGTTGCTCTGCTTGATTGTACTTTATTTCTTCTTTAACTCATCTTCTCCAGCCAAGCAGTTACTTCTCTTTGGCAATAATCATATAGTTTCCATTGTCTCCCTCAAACACCCTCAAGTCCTTCTCTGCAGAGCTGCTCTGAATCTCTTCTCTGCTCAACCTGCAGCTGAGCCTAGGATTGCCCCAACCCAGGTGTAGGACCTTGCACTTATCTTGGTTAAACTTCATAAGGTTGGCATTGGCCCACCTCTCCAGCATATCCCGGTCCCTCTGGATGGCATCCCTTCCCTCCAGCACATCAGCCAAGCCACACAGCTTGGTGTCGGCAAACTTGCTGAGGGCGCACTTATTGGGATAGTGTGTTGACAAGGTACTTTTGAAGTAATGTGTGCTCTCAGGTTTTTTTGCATTTGCCTTCTCAGCAGGCTGACTTTGTACTTGTTTGCATTTGATTCTCCCTGAAAACTCTTTTCAAAGAAAAGTGATATCTGACAAAGCATTTCCATGTTTAAAGAGGTCAGGAAACTTGAGATAAGTGCAGATGTGACAGCCACCATATTGCAAGATACTGGGAATGGAGCCAGGGTACCTGCAGGCTATAAGCAGCAATTTCTACAACTTTTACTAAAGTGTGAAGTTGCATATGCAGGACTGTTGCAGAATTATATCCCTTATGAACCGGGCATGGAAGAGAGTACGTAACACAGCATTTTTAAGATTTTAAGTCTCACCCCACGTGTTTGATAATCTATTGCTAGCTGAATGAGGGTGCCATAAGGTATCATGCAGTCTGTCAGCCTGCTGGGCAGCATGAGCAGACTCCAAGAAGCTCTAAATATTTTTGCCTCCAAGTACCTAGCAAGTTATAAAAAAAAAATAAAAAAATATTTATTTGTTCAATAGAATATATGCATATCTGGACATGAATATATATTTCCCTCTTTCCTCATAAAAAAATTGGTCAATGTCTTTCAAGGGACATCAGTATGCTTCTTTCTCCTCTTGCAAAAAAAATTTGCTTCTTTCTTCCAGAATACTGCTTCCTGGTTTTTTTTGGGTTTTTTTTTTTTTTTTTTTTTAATGAGCATTTTATTAAGAGTTCTGTGATTTTCCTGTACCATGCCATGTTCCCAGTCACTCTCCTTAGAGTCACCAGGTAATACAACAGCATCCTTATTAAGATAAATTAGCAATATTAGAACTTTTTGCTGGTCCTTAGAGCACAAGCATTAATGCCCAGTTTTTGCTAGTTGCCTGAAAGCCATAGGATAAAATCTATACCACTAAAAATTAAAAATATATTCTGAAGTGCCAGCAGAATACTCTCAAAGCAGTATTTTAGTAGCCTGGTAACCTCAAAAGGAAAAAAAAAAAAGAAATTTTTGCAAGTTTATCAGACCAAAACCTTGCATCAGCATATCTATAATACACATCAGTACACAACTTTCAAAGCCATAGGATGCTTTAACAATGCTCACAGGCCCAGCTGGGTAGTTGCCTATCTCATTTGCATTTTACTTATCTCATTTGTTTGGAAAAATGAAAGATATGCATCAGCTCCAAGCCTGATTGAACAGAAGTAGGTACCCTACAAATGTCATGTGGGACGTGAGCAGCTATGTTGTAGACAGAGGAAAAGGAAGTAAATTAGATGGCTGGAGGTGGTAGTGGTTTACAGGTTTCACATGCAAGCTTCTTTTACATTCTGTAAAGGAAACATACCATGCTTCATTATACACTATGTCACTGTTATGTATCTGGGTATATCTGTAACACTACAAATTATTTCATGTGCTTAATACATAGTTAAAGGGACTTTCAACTTGATTCCACACGTTGCTCAGAAACCTAAGTATTCAAACTGTGTGTGACACATTGAGGAACAGAAATCCACACGTGACAGCAGCATGGGAGTGGTAACTTACAGAGTCAGTGGCTGTTGCAGTCTCTGAAGTTTGTATTTGGTCAACACCAATGTAGCAAATGATTGATAACAGCCTGTCTTGTATCAATAGCAACATCTTTCATCTTTGCCTCCAGAAAAAGAACTATATCTTTATGCAATAGAAAATCCATGGAAAAAGACTGCTTGCACCACTTTCTGGAAGACTGGTGTTGGATTCCCAGTCTGTCACATACCTGTCCGTATTAGATACCTTGGAAAAGGACTGTGTATTCCCTGATATTTTGTATTGCAACAAGGTGAAAATGGATGGAAAGCTGAAGCATTAACAAATTTGAATGCAATACCTTGGTGCTGAGGAAAGGATTTTGAGATCTGCCAGATCAGAAGGTATAAAAAAATTATTTATTTTAATTTGGATAGGTTCACCCTCACCAAATAGGAGCTCCCAATAAGGACTGTTGTGGGGGCTGGGGGGGAGGAAAGTAGTAGGGAAAACATGATTCTCCAGTCTGGGCTAACAAGAATCACTTTCCAAACACCAGGAAAGAACAGAAGGACTGTTCAGTAGAACTTAACATGGCAGTAACTCCCCCAAATACAGCTGGGAAATAAGGATGGAGAAAAGTGCTCTCGCCCTCTTTGCATTAGCATCAGAGCCAGCTTATCATTGACACTACTCAACTCAGGGAAGCATAGAACAGCATTACCCACCTTCCTCTGTATGAAGCCTGCCATGGCAGGATGCCTCCTTAACATCTCTGCGGTATGGTGCAACTCCACTCACATTCCTACTCTCTATATCTTACAAATAAAAGTAAGAATCTAGAACTGATCAGAATTCATCCTCAGCTGCTGTTCTTTTTCTAAATGTTTGTATGGTCTTTTTAGTGTTTGGAATGGTGGATAGTCATTGACATCACTTTATAGACAAAAGTTTTCCATCTAGCTCCCACTGGAGGGAATCAGTGTTGTAATGCCAATGAGTTAAATTTAAGGTCTACTCTAAGCAAATTTCCTAGTATGGCGTTCCATCTAGCTGCATCTTGGTATAGTCAAACACATATCCTATGCAACGTTTTTATCTAAGCACCTGCCTTTTCCTGGAGAGGACAGGGAATGTCTTTTTTGAACTATGAGTGTTTCTCTTCAGCCCAGGAATACTTTGCCATTTTGTCTTCAGCCTGAGGTAGCACTAAATAGCACTGTTGGTGAGTACATTGCCTTTCGTCATATTTTGGGAGAGAAGCATCATTCAAGTGCACTCACTAAGGTGTCTCTAGAAATGTATGTTTAGATTTAACGAGTTAAAGTATCTGAAAAGGCAGCACAGTTCCGAGATGCAGGGAGTCGGCCCTGTCTCATTGCACTTTGGTTGAAAATAGCCTCTAATGCAAAGTAATTAATTTTCAGATTCATGTTGTTGCACTATCTGACAGCTTTCTCCCATTTTCTTCTGAAATGGCTTGACTTAGAGGGACAAATGCCACTTGATAAAGTGGCAAACAGTTGTTTGTGGGTAGCAGTTCCTACAGAAACATTACCTCTTTCTTCTGATTTTTCTTTGCATGCTTAGGAAAAAGAAGGGTTGATCAAAGGTCTGGCACAGCAATCATTTGTCATGCAGACATACCTGACAACTCAGTGCAAAAAAACCCCAACCAAGCAAACAGAAGAGTGGAGACAATCAATTGTGGTTTGATAACAGAATTCTGAGAATATGAGATTAATCACTACAGCTTCACTGACAGCAAAGCAGTTTTTGGACTCGCTCTGGTTTCTTCAGTGCTTATGCTCATCTCTAACATTAAATACTAAAATTTAGACCTCTAGTTTCTAAAGAAAGACCTATTAATTTAAAAAAAAAAAACATACCACATTCAAATCAGAAACTACCGGTAGTGATTCACCTCTTTATCTAGCCGCCTTAATTTTAAAAGGGAATTCACTCTTTCATCTTCAGGGGGAAAAATGAAAGTTAATTACTACCTGAATAAATTTAGGAGGTTTAAACTTTGTGGGAAGCTAAACTAGTGTTTTATCAAGAGAAAAACCTTGTCTATAGAGCTATGCTTAAAGACACAGGATTGATATTACGTGTTTTTTGTCAGGGTAGGAATACAGCCTTTTTTTACCAACTACCATGATAATGTCCTGTAGCTGACAGGCTAGTGGACAAAAGTATAAACCTGACTACTTGGCTGAACTAGTTGGTCACTGGCTTTAATTACTTCTACCTAAACAAAAGAAGAGCTAAAAGCCCTCTTTGTTGTCATTTTGATGATGCCTGGATCAACAGAAGGCCATTGTTTAATTTGAGTTCTTGAAGATACTTTTATCCATGCAATTTAAGGGATTTTCCAGGAGCCTGTAAAAAATTGCCAGGGCAGGCCTTTAGCTTCACTGCAACTAAGCATCAGCCAGCTGGGGACAGAACCAGAAACAGCAGTGAGAAAGATATGAAGATGGCCAGGAAACCACACTGTACGTGAGAAAGGAAACTTTAAGAAAATATTTGTATTGAAATTGAGCGTATCATTTGCCAGGGAAAAAGAAACTGCTGGTTTGCTGCTTCTTCCTCCTTTCTTTCTAATTTCTGCAGTGAGGTAGTGAAAAGTGGTCAGATCTATGTTCCCTGTAACAGACAGGTGGACTGAATCAGAGGCCCCTAGTCAATTTATCTGTCTAATGGAAACTGTACAAGAACTGAATTTCGGCTAATGGTGTGGGTCAGAAGAGGTAGAGCTAGATATATATTTACAGTCTGCACACTTGCTATAGCTCAGACAGATGGCCATGAGGTACCATCTAGGGTAATGACATGCTGTTTCCCTTCTAATTAATTGTGAGGAGAAAAGTTTGCATTCAGCATCGAAGTCCTTGCACAGCACTTTTTTGTTGCTGTTTGTTTTGGGACAAATTATAGAAAGTTTGCAGCTCCTGTGAAAAGAAAAATGCAAAGAAATGTGTTTAACAAACATAAAATGTATTTTTCAGCAACATTGCAGGCACCACAGTTTCTATGGCTTTCATGTCTCCATCTCTCTTTGAGCTTTAATGAACGGATACAGAGCAGGGAACCTAAGAAATAAGTAATTTGGGAGCATCAGAGCTTCAGTCCTGGACCAAGGAGTAAAGGAAGAAATTTTACTAGCATTGCTGTGGAAATTTATTGCTCCTTAGTGACAGATGAACTCAGGAGATGCTTGAGCATCAGCACAGCCTCCAAGTCTGTGGTCACGGGCAAGACTGTGTTGCACTGAAGAGTAGTTGCTCCATTTAAGAACCAGCAGATGAAAACTGCCTGCAGAAAACCATGGTAAGGCAGATGAGAGCCTCACACTTGATTTAGGGGCTGGTTGCCTTCCTTCATCTCACTTCTGCTCAGATTTCAATTTGGAAGTCCAAAGGCCAAACGGACAGTAAGTCTATCTAGCATTAAGGTGCTAAGTGAAGTCTGCCCAGGGTATCTTTTAATATTTGGCCACCAAATGCTCACTGAGCTATTTCAAAGCAATGTATGATTTGTCTCTAGGTCAAGTAATTATTAATATTGAATATTCTTACAGTTCAGGCTTGGTTCCTGCATACAGAATCCACACATTGATTTAAGCTTCCAGCCCTAACTACCAATATATGAAAATGCATTTCCTTTCATTGTCTTTATATATTTATGAAATGACATTTGAGATCTCCTTATTTCCTTTCTATTCCTTTCCTAAAGACACATTTATTTGATGACAGACTAGTGGATGCAAAACCAGCTCCAGCAAATATAACTGTTAGCTGCAGCTGGTGTACTTATTTCTTAATAAATACATATTGGGGCACCTACTCTTTAGCTCTTTAATATATTCTTCTCTTCCAGCTCTACCTGACTCACCTTCCTGCTTGGAATACACTCTTTTCCTCCTCTGCCCCTTTTATTTTTTAGATGTTACACTCTTTTCTGAGGCTACGTGCTCTTTTTCTTAAAAATGCTAACATACATTTTGCAAAACTCAGCAAAATAGACTCAGTGAGGTCATCATATTACCACATCACTAAGGCTTATCAGGCAGCACAGGTTACATAGAGACATACATACAGAATTTTTCACATAAGGCAACATACATGTTTGCTTGTAAACTATTTTGAAAGGCAAATCTGTTTCTGTACTCCTTTCTTGAAAGTTTTTGGTTTTGGCTTGAAAAATCAGACTGATTGCCAACTAACTCTTTTCTGAGTAATGTAGCCTAGAGTTTCATACAGCTTTATGCAATTTGTAAATTTTTGAAGAAAATGTCCCTTCTTTTGAATTAATATTCTGTTTAAATTCAGCTTTACCACTGGGTGGTGCTCTCAACATACAGTTTCCAATCCAGAAAATGTACTAACCTGCTCCTTAGGCAACGACAAGCAAAAGTTGTTTCACATGAATGCTATCTATGAGGTTATAAAGGAAATGAAATGAAAATTGCATTTTCCACCCAATGGCAGCAAAGAAGGGTGGGGAGAGAAGGTTTCATTGGATCAACCTGACATTCATTCCATGAAAAAGTGTATTTTGATGGTAAATTCCCCCACCCCTCACCCTTCAAAAATGCATATATTAGAATCCTCATAGAATGATTTAAGTTAGAAGGGACCTTAAAGTTCATCTCGTTCCACCCCCCTGCCATGGGCAGGGACACTTCCCACTAGATTAGATTTCTGAAAGCCCTGTCCAACCTTGCCTTGAACACTCCCAGGTATGGGGCATCCACAGCTTCTTTGGGAAACCTGTTCCAGTGCCTCACAGTGAAGAATTTCTTCCTAATATCTAATCTAAATGTACCTCTCTTTCAATTTAAAGCCATTTCCCCTTGTTCTAGCCCTATGTGCCCTTGTAAAAAGTCCATCTCCTGCTTTCTTGTATGTCCCTTTAGGTACTGGAAGGCTGCTGCAAGGTCTCCTTGAAGTCTTCTCCAGGCTGAACAAGCCAGCTTTCTCAGCCTGTCTTCACAGGAGAGGTCTCCACTTGGACATCAAGCCTTTGACCACAAATCTTTGAGTGCAACCGTCCAGCCTTATCCTTATCCATCTGTCAAATCCATTCCTCTCCAGTTTAGCAACAAGGATGTCATGTGGGACAGTATCAAATGCTTTGCACAAATCCAGGTAGATGACATCAGTTGTTCTTCCCTTATCCACTGATAACTCCATCACAGAAGGCCACCAAAATGGTTGTGCGCAATTTCCTCTTAGTAGAACTATGTTGGCTGTCACCGATCACCTCCTTATTTTCCATGTATGTTAGCATAGTACTCACATAGCCTTGACATATATTTCTATTTAGAAAACAGGAGATGGTCAAGAACATTGTCTTCATTGAAAGCCTTCTCAGGTGTGTCAAGGGCATCTGGCCACCAGTGCAGCACCTTGTATTTCCCGGTGCTGTCTTCAGCGTACCAGCTTATAAGCTCCTGCAACCTGCAGACCTGAGCAACCGTCTGCTCTGATGCTATGGTGCTTTGTTATGTTTTCTTTGGGTTGTTTTTTGTTTGTTTATTTTTTGAGGGAGTGGGACATAAAAACTGGCAAAAGGAGTTTCCCTTTTAAAACCCCACAGAATCACAGGGACCTGTCTTATGTGAAAAGCAGAGTTATGATGGTAATTGAAATTCTGCTATGCAAAGATTCTAAGTTTTTCACATCTGTTTTTGCTCTAGTACCAAGAAAGACTCCCAACTTCGAAGCTACTTGAAGAATCCACCCACAGCTTTTAAAAAGCAAAAATAAAATCATTTTAGATTAATTGAACCATTTCACTTTCAGGAAACCAAAATGTACACTGAGTCTTAACAGATACTCTGTAAACCAAAGTGAAAGAAAAGGTCACTTTGACCAAAATACTTTCATTGTTAGTGCCTTTAAGAGCAAGCCAAAACACAATGTTTCAACAGTATTGGAAAAAATATAGAATTAGTCATGGAAAAATAGATTCACTGTACTCCATTAATATTTTTGTCAGCTGACAAAGTACAAAATATTAAGAAGTAACTTTTAGTATACTTTTTGGTCAAAAGTCTTTACTCTTTTAATATATCATTTTATATTTATGTTGACAAGGCTCTATTCTGAATTACTCTTTAGATGGTACCAGATATGTAACTGCAGCATAGACACCATTCAGTGTTGACTTTGAGAGGAATACATCAGGAATGGCAAGCTCCAGCCTAGCTCCTCACTTCATTTCTCTTATTTATTGTCAAGTCCTGCTCATCTGTGACCATACAAAAGTACCATTGCAAAATTAATCTTTCTTACAGCTTTAAAATACCTTCTTCAGTGGTAAACTTGTATTTTGCACCTCATAGATAGTAACATACGTTATAGAATACTTCCGAGACCCAGGATATCTATTTACGTGTGTAGAACATCTGCCGTGAATGAATACAGTTAATAATAACTTTGTTGACATTAGGAAACTGAAGTTTTTAGACAAGTTTTTATCTATATTTAATGACTGGAATGTGACAACTTTCTTTTTGTCCAATGTCTTTATCAGCTTTTTAGAGATATTACATCAAGGTAATATTTAAAAGCTGCCATTTAATTTCAGCTTGACAACATAATGGCATTCATAGAACATCTCTCAGGGCTGCTGAGCAAGTAGAGGCAATACTTGATATGTTGTCTATGCTTGGGGGTGCATAATGAACATGACAGCTTCAAGCCCTGAAAAATAATCACTGGCAACACAGCACATAAACTGCAAGCTAGAATTCTGGTTTTTTTTGGCTATTTTCCCAAAACAGGCATCAAACAATAATATGGAATATAGTGTATAGTGTTTATTACTTGAATTTTAAATTTACTTTAAAGAATAGAATATTTACACTCAGTTTCAGTCTTTTCTTTTCTTTTCCTGTCCACATGATTTAATATAGCACACTTGATTATAGTAGAAAAAAATCCCCACCACATTTTATATTTTGACAAGAATATAATTCTCTTTCTAATGATGATTCTTTCCCTCATAGCACTTTCAGATAAATTATGCACATGGGACACAAAATACTCAAAAGTAGCAATGAAGTCCTTAAAAACGTAAGCAGAAAATCATACAAGATTACAGTGGGACATGAATGATTCACAGTCCTTGTCCTAGCCTTCAAAATGCTGTGAGTTTCCTCCTTCACAGTGCTGCAGAGAACCTGCATGTGTGTGCTGGAGGCCACAGGCATGCAGCATGTACATGCTCTGAGCCCTCTCTGGGAAGTGATAGTACTGCCCAAGTTGCCTTTATAGTCATAAATCAGAATGTGTCTGGGAGAGACAAGTCATTTTATCTGTCACCCATTTCTCACATCAAGCTGCTAACATCTGAATAGTGGCCGTATTCTCATTTTATTTCCAGACTCTCCTTATCAGTATCACCCCACCTGGTTTAAAGTTTTCACCTGCTCCATACCTGAAGTTTTCCTCTCCAAGACTCAGTCTGCACACCTCTGCATTTCCTGTCTGATAACTTCCCATTCTTCTCTGATAAAAGTTAGTTAATGCTTGCTTCTTCTTTGTTGTTCCTCGATTTTAAAAAACTTGTGGTTGAGGGACCAGCACCCCTTAATAACCATTCAATTACATCTAGACATGAAATCTAAACACATGGATATTCCTCCCTAATGCTTGGTTCTAACAATTGCTTGGCTCTAACAACTGTTCTTCACAAAAAGTATTTTCTGGAATAGAGGGTTGAGAAGAAGAAAAATAATTCTCTGTTGAACATCTCTGAAGTCAAACAGCAGGAAATAAAGGCAACAAACAAGAATTAGAGTCCTTCCTAGGGAAGAAAAAGAGACCACAAACAGTCTGAATAAGCTTCTGTGTTATTTGTTTCCTGTTCACTAGACCATACCAACAAATTCTCTTCAATGACTAAGGGTGAATTCATTTCCTGGGAAAACTGTTGCCACTAGGATGGGCAGAAACATAGATTGTTTGACAACTGCAAGTGCTCTCATAACAGATGCAGCACAGTGAGGACAAGATCTCTTTTGCAGAGAAGCAAAAAAGCTAAATGAATTGAATAGAAATGAGTAAGATAATTATAGTGCTGTCCACATTTACAAAAACAACCCCCCCAGTAGAGTATAAATGTGTACATTGGGCCTTGCTGATGATGCTAGTGATGTCTTTTGCAGCCCTTTTTCACACAGAGCGCTGTGATTTGTTCTGCAGTGCAGCCTTGCTAAGTCTAACACACACATGGGGAATACAACCTCCTCCTCTGTTCTTCAGTTTGCTTCATTCATTTTCTGTCACCTCCATATGTGTATTCAGTGTGTTTTACATGAGGCTTTGACATGTCAGTCTCATCTCTGTGCCTGGCAAAATCT
>NW_009926728.1:0-13591 GCF_000696875.1 Nestor notabilis
CTGGCCGGTCACTTCCCGGTTTGTGGCCTGCTGGCCGGGGTGGTGTTTACAGGGGGAACGCTTCCGCTTTGGATGGTGGATGTTGCCGCTTTATGTGGTTGTGAGCGAAGGAGGAGTGGTGTGAGCCCCGTCTGCTCCCGCCGCTGGTCATCAGCCGCAGACTCACCCCTGCTCTGGTGTTTCCCCCGGCAGCTGCACTTGCTGCTCAGGGTGTGCTGAGATTTAGTGGCCTCTGCACAACACAGGAAAGCCAAGGCAGTTGGGGCAGGTGATGCTGCAGTGGTGGGAGCTGCTCCTCACAAGGATGAGAACTCTGGTTTTCAGAGGAGAACCTCTAGTCCCTTCAGTCATGTACAGTAATCTCCATCTTGCCGTGTGTCTGCTGAATGGATGAGCCCGGGTCACAAAACTTTCCCATTGCATTTTGGCAGCACGTGTAAAGGGGGCGGACTGTACTAGCTGTAAACGAACACAACAGTGGGACCAGGAAGTAACTGGCCTGGGCCCTGCCTGGGTGGATGTGTGCTGCTGCAGAGCCTGCCTGGGGCACTGTAACCCCCGGGGATGTAACCACTCGTGTGGAATCACTGGAATACTTTACAGTGCTTGGGAATTTGTCATGCATGTTTCCAACATCATGGTTTAAAGATGTTGAGATCTAGTTAGGTTTTTAAACAGAAGAGCCCAGTGCCTCCAATGTAAAGGCTGGTTGAGCAAGGAAGTGTAATCCTTTATTTCTTACCTTCAACCATAAGAATTTCAGAAGCAATACCTTATGTTTTCTCTTCAGAACTGAACATCATGGCAATCCTGCCACCTGCATTATGCAGGACAATCATAGAATCACAGGCTGATTTGAGCAGGAAGGGACCTTAAAGCTCATGAGCCCCTTTAGGCACTGGAGCTGCTCTAAGGTGTCCCCTGCAGGAGCCTTCTCTTCTCCAGCTGCCCCAGCCCAGCTCTCTCAGCTTGGCTCCAGAGCAGAGCTGCTCCAGCCCTCGCAGCAGCTCCGGGGTCTCCTCTGGCCTCGCTCCAGCAGCTCCACGTCCCTCTTGTGCTGTTCCCCAGAGCTGGATCAGGGCTTCAGGGGGGGTCTCCCCAGAGCGCAGCAGAGGGGCAGGATCCTCTCCCTGAGCTGCTGGTTTAGATCTTTAGTTTCTGGTGAAAAGTGAAGAATGGTTAAGATCAATGTTCCTCTGTTCTTGTTTGAACAAATGAGATGCTGTACCTGACTTCTGAGTGTGGGTTGTGGCAGGATGGAGCATCTTATTTTAAGATACTGAAATCTGTATGGGCGAGACCTGACTGTAGAATTCAGGATTCCAACAAACTATCCTGACTTGTGATATGGGCAAAATCCTCATGGGAGAAGAACTGAAGGAAAACAGTAGGGTTTATGGAAAATAACAGTGGTGATACATCTTTTAACGTGATGCGAAAGCATTCTGTAAGAAGAATACAGTGAGGGTTTCAGTGTGACTATATCAGTATCTGCATGCTGGAGAGGGACTCTGCATCAGGGACTGTAGTGACAAGACAAGAGGTGATGGGTTCAAACTGAAACAGGGGAAGTTCAGGTTGGAGTTAAGGCAGAAGCTGTTCCCTGTGAGGGTGCTGAGGTGCTGGCACAGGGTGCCCAGAGAAGCTGTGACTGCCCCATCCCTGGCAGTGTTCAAGGCCAGGTTGGACACAGGGGCTTGGAGCAACCTGCTCTAGTGGAAGGTGTCCCTGCCCGTGGCAGGGGTTGGAGCTCGATCAGCTTTAAGGTCCCTTCTTACACAAGCCATTCCATAATTCTGTTTAGGAGGAGGTAGAGCACAAATGCATTAAAAGCTTCCTGAGTGCTACAAGCTTATTCTGTCTTCTGATTTTTTCACGTTCAGTCTCAGAGACCATAAGGCATAGGAGAAGTTTGATCAGAACTTGGCAGCACTCTGTGCTGGTCTCTGATGTTGAGTGGACGGCAGGGATGAACCTGCAGCAGCTCTCTCTTGCTCGTGTGTTGTGGTGGCTGTGTGTGCACCTAAAGAGTCACCCAAACAGTGTGGCACCCTAAGTATGGCTTATCTGGGTGCAGTAGGGGTGTGAAAGATGAATCACTGACTTGTCTGCTTTTAAAACAGACCTTTAAAGCTTTCCTGACTCTTAAAATTATCTTAAGGTTCTGCAGGTAGTGCAATTGCAGCATTCAGTTTGAGTGCAAAGCCACTCTTGAGGGTGTTCCCAGGATCCTTCATTCCAGTGCCTATGGAGAATGGAGCACTGGAATGCTGGAATGGCCCTTTCGTTGAAGGCTACAGCAAGTTCCTCAAAGCTGAGAGCATCTGCCATGGTCCAAGTATTTCAAACACCTCCTTGCTACTGTGGGGTTACCAATACCTGTGTAGAGCAGGGAGATGGGAACCTTTAGCTCTTCTGTTTCACCTCACCTCTGGGTTGCTGCTGGTGAGCTGAAGATCATCTGCATTTCAAGCAGGTGCCTGGTGAAATGGGGCAGGGCAACACATAGAGCTTGAAACCTGCCTGGATGGATGCTGTGTCTTGTGCTAAAAATAAGCTGGGTGCACCGTGCAGGGCAAAGAAGGAATTGGGAGAGCGAATCTACTGAGATTGATGAAATTGTGGGTTATAAATGGATGGAATTGAGTTACTCTTTGTAGGAAGAAAAATCTTCCTTTGCAAGTTATGTAAACTGGCCTGAGCACGTTAGTGAGGATCTCTCTGCTCTGCAACCTTTCAGGAAAAGGTGGATAATTTTAGCAGAGATTTCTCATTTCATCACCCGTAAATTCAAAGGTCTGCATATCCTCCAGTCAGAGCACTGATGCCCCAGCAGGGATGTGTGCTGTGCCACTGACACTCAGGCTGAAACCTCACGTGCTGCTCGGAGTAACTCTTCAAGCTAGAGGCTGTTTGCCTTGGGCAAGCGAGCACGTTGCTGCTTCATAGATCACTTGGGTTTATGCACCTACTACCAAAACTGTATTAAAGGATTTGGCAAACTGGACACCTAAAGGCAGAGCTGTTCCTGCTGCTCCCCTGCAAACTGACTGTGTGGCTTTGGAAACCCAGCTCTATAGAGTGAGAGCCCAGGGAAGGGTTTCAGTACCCCCAGTGAGTCTTCTGCACCTTGGGCCTTCTGAGAAATCCGGGCTTAAGCTGTTTTGTAGAGACCATGTTTTATTAGGCAAGGCAAGTACATGAGCTTAACTAAATGTTATCTTAAAAGGCAAATTCCCAAAGTAATCAAGTTAGAGGATATCACTGGGATAGGGAATACTGCCATTGGAGTGATGCTTAATCTTGTGGTTTATTAGCGAAGGGAAAACATTTGCAAGCTGGAGTTGTTCAAACAGGATTTCCTCATATGGTAAATATATAGGCTGATATCTTACTAGTTGACACTTGGGAGTAAAGCAGAATGAAAGTACAGTCTCTTGAATGAATATTTTTAGTCCTTGTTACTGTAGTTGAGTGGGGGAATTGCTCTCTTCAAGGAAGGAGACCTTGCTGCACTATTCAGTTTCTACTTGTATGGCCGTCAGCTCTGCTTGCCCTCTGTTGGCTTCCATGTGTGAAGGACACTCGGGTTGTGCATGGTCCTGCAGCGCTCCATACTGCTCTGGTTTGGCTTTGGGTAGGAGGGTACATCTGAAGACTTGAAGTCTTCAGGGGAGTGCTGATGCTTGTCGTCTTGCCTGCCCTTTGGAGGGTTGTTTGGCCAAGTCCAAGTGGCTCCTTCCTCTGCTAAGTAAATTTGTAGAAAGTGTTTTTCTCCCCTTGAGCTGGTGTTCCTTGTAGTAGTGCCACCTCAAGTTGAAATAAAACTGAACATGTTTCAGTGTGTGCTGAAGAGAGCAATGTTGAGATGTGTGAAGTTCTGGAAGGTGCCTTTATGTATAGGCTGCATGAGCTGGAGTTTAGCTCCATGCTAAACCCTGGTTTCTTACCCCACTTTAGTCCAGTGTGATGTTATAAAGACTTTTTTAAGGCACTGGACATGATTCCACAAGTGTAAGATACTGAAACTGATGTTGATCACCTGTTTTTATTCATATTTTTATTCAGTCACTGTGCATTATAGTTTTCCATTGATTTCTGCTCGGGAGTTCTGAAGAGTTCAAAAAGCCCCAACAAAAGGAGAAGGGCTTTGGACAAGGGCCTGTGGGGACAGGCCAAGGGGAATGGCTTTAACCTGCCAGAGGGGAGACTGAGATGAGCTCTGAGGCAGAAGCTCTTCCCTGTGAGGGTGCTGAGGCGCTGGCACAGGGTGCCCAGAGAAGCTGTGGCTGCCCCATCCCTGGCAGTGTTCAAGGCCAGGTTGGACACAGGGGCTTGGAGCAACCTCCTCTAGTGGAAGGTGTCCCTGCCCGTGGCAGGGGTTGGAGCTGGATGATCTTAAGTGTCCTTTCCACCATAAACCAGTCTGGGATTCCAGGAAATCTTTGATTTCTCCTTATATGCACAAGGTCCAAAGTACATGTGTGCTTCAGTTCTTCCTGATCCCTTGTGTGTTATGGGAAAAAGGGTGAAAAAAACCCCAAAGTCATTTAAAACCAGGGGACCTCATATTTGAATTTCCTGTATGGATGAAACCTGTGTGGTATGATGGAGCAGTTAATGCATCTGAACAACAAATTTCCCAAGCTTCCTGCTCTCTGGAGCTGGGCTTTAGCCCAAGGTTTGTTTGCTGGTAGGTTGTGTTAACCAGAAAGCTTCTCTACCTTGAACATAAAGATCAAGAATTCAGACCTGTGTGATGGAAGCGTGGCTGCTTTCAGCTGGAACATGAAGTGATTCTTCATGTTTTGTGCAGTGCCTTCTTAAATGCTTAATAGTCCATGAATGAGAGTTCATGGTAGCGTGGGGATTGACCACATGCAATGAGGGGATGCCTGGCTAAGAGCTGTAACAGAAACTTGCAGTGCAGTTGGAGAACATTAAGCTGTTGTGGCTTTACTTGCACTGAATAATTCGGGGTTCCTGTCACCTCGACCTGATGGAGTGGCCAAAATTCACTTCCATGGTTGTATGCCCTAAAGCAGGTGCTTCCAAAGGGGCTGTCTTCGGAAGGCGAGGTTGCACAGAGCCTTGGGTGACATGGTCTGGTGTGAGGCGTCCTTGCCCATGGCAGGGGATTGGAACTGGAAGATCTTAAGGTCCTTTCCAGCCCAAACCAGTTTGGGATTCTGTGATTCTGTAAGTTTGAGCTCTTGCCTGTGTGGTAGGTGAGGTGTTTCCTTTTGAAAGGTCCTTCACAGGGCATGAGGGTGAATGCTGGTTAAGCACGTTTGAAGTTGAACCGAGAGGATTTATTATGGAAGAAAAGGCAACATGTACTTGAGGAAGGTGCTTTGCTTGATTCCCAATTAAAATGTAGTAATTTTCCAGAGCAGGTGGTGTCTGGGCAAAGCCAAATGCAGTCGCAATCCTGTCTGGGTTTTTAAGTACAATGATGTGAGTGAGGAATTGAAACCAGGATCTGTTTCTTACTTGTGCCCCAAACAGGCTCTATTTGGAATTACTGTAGCTGCATTAGATAATACCTTGTGCTGTGTTTCCTAGAGTGTGGCCTGAGCCTTGACATCAACTAATAAGATTAATTTTCCTGCATTACCTGGTGCTGTTCTTTTTCCCTACCTTCCTCTTCGGGGGATTGGAAGGAAAATGTGCAGCTTGCTTTGAGCCTCTGCTTTGTGCCACAGCTTCCAAGCTGGGCTGAAGAATTACAGCTTGACTTATCTGGCTGCTCTGCTCAGAAATGACACTTTAAGAAGGTTTCATTTGCATGTAGTGGAATAGTTTCTATTTCACCAGCACAGCCTGTGTTGGTTTTCAGTGCAGGGTTGGTTTAGGAGTCCTGACCCTCACTTCAGAGCCATCACTCCAAGTGCTTGCAGAGCCTGTCCTTGCTGCTGCTCTTTCCCTCCGTGGCCTTCTGTTACAGAAAGTGGAGCTGAGGTCTTTCCTGGTGCATTGACTTGGAATTTCAATCACGTCCTTGTTGCAAAGTGGGAGGTTCCCAGCCTGGGTGAAAGCAGAACCCAGGATCTGACAATTTTAGCAGCATCAGCTAAAACAAGACTGAAACCAGCACTTAAGTAAGAGGATTTCTGCAGAAGGGAAAAGGGTTGAGGCTGCATTGGAGACATAAGCTCAGTGGTTGCCTGGAGCCACCATAAATAAAATACTCTTTATTCTCTCAGGGAATTTGGTTTGCATTTCTTCAGCTGATACTTTCTATCTTTCCCATTAGACAAAGTGCTGAGTTGGGAAGTGCTGGCCTGTTACCTGCCTCCCCCAGTTATTTTTGCTTTGGTAAATATCAGGACTTAAAGGTTCCTGCTTGCAGAGGTGCCTCTGCTTGCAACTTGAGATGGGCTCAGGAAACAAGAGATGAGTCTTTCGTGAGTTAATTCAGCAGAGGAGAGAGCCATGAAACGGAGGAATGAGGTAAAACACCAGCTGCATTATGCTGACCATGGCAGGTACTTGCTGCATTTACCCTCTGAGTACTGTTGCTGGGCAAATTTAGGGGTCATCCCAGAGAGTTTTGGATGTAACAGTAAGAACAGGCATGATCTTGGCTCAGTGTTGACAGTGCTCCACTGATGGCCAAATTCAGCTTTCATGTTGCCAGTCAGTTCTTAAAAGGGGCCTATAAGAGAAATGGGGAGAGGGTTTTGAGCAGGTCCTGTTGTGACAGGACGAGGAGTGATGGGTTTAAATTACAAGAGGGAGGTTCAGGCTGGACGTGAGGACAAAATCCTTCACAATGAGGGTGGTGAAACACTGGCACAGGCTGCCCAGAGAGGTGGTGGATGCCCCATCCCTGGAGACATTCCAGGCCAGGCTGGATGTGGTTCTGGGCAACCTGCTCTAGTTGAAGATGTCCCTGCTCATCGCAGGGGGTTGGAACTGGCTGAGCTTTGGAGGCTTCTTCAACCCAAACTATTCTATGAGTCTATGATTGGTACAGGCAGGGCTATTTCGGGGCTTGGTAAGGTGAAAACTGCTCAAATGAAGTAAGGATCATCTTTGTATTAAATTGAAGGAAGAATCTGACATGGGTTGAAACTGGCTGAGTGTTACATGGGGCACTGTCCTGCATAAACGGCCTCTACCTCTTACATGTATTAAGTTTTGTAGAACTTACATGTATTGTTAGATCACACGCTCTTGGCAGGTTTGACTTGAGGGGAGGTCAGACATCTTCAGAAGCTTGGAGGAAAGCTATAAAATGACTGAAAGAAGAGGCAAGTCTGGGAATTATGGCAGGGAAAGGGATTCCAGGGAGCATGAATGTCTTGGGAGGTAAAGATGGGATATTCGTATGGCCTACATGTATGCAAAGTCATTACCTTCCTAGTTCAAAGCTTGAACTCCTTAGCAGTGAATCCCTTTGGATGAAGCTGAAGTGTCCTGCAGGCTCTGTGGTGGGGTCAGCAAGGAGAGTCTTGCTGGACACAAGCACAAGGCATATTAACCTACTTTACTGACCTTCTAGGCAATTGGAGAAGGCTCAGGGATGAGGGCTAATGAGATAACCTCTCCTCTGTCCTCTCTGCCTTGCCAGGCATCCCATTCCTTGCCAGAGTTATCCTGTGAATTTACAACCCTGGCTAATCCACGTGGGGATACTGGGAAGTGCTGAGTTGCTGTGTTAAACTGGGCAGCTTGGCAGGGGCTCTGTAGCCAGGCTGTGTGAAGCAGTGCACTGAACCTGTTGGATGCTGCTGGTGGTTATGCTGTCAGGAAGCATGTCAGTGGTTGTTGTCACCTTGGTAATAGAGCATAGGTCTCCCCCCTGCTCTAACAATGGGCATTTGCTCAGATGTTTTTGATGGAAGTAACTTCTCATCTAAAATAATGGGGGTTGCAGTTGACCGGAAGGAGAGCCCGGATCTGTCAGGCCAGGACCAACCTGCCAAACCAGGCTGTTTCTGCAAGAGAGAGAAAAGAGTCTCCATTTCAATTGAGCAGTTCCTCTTCTGCTACTTGGGACCAGGCTGATCCAAATGTGAGACAGGCAGCACATGGAATAAAAGCACTTTGAAAAGACCACTGAGCATTAAGAGGATTAAAAGACAGCAGCACAGACAATCATTGCAATGTTCATCTGACAAAGGGCAGTGTTGAATCTCATGAGCTGTTGTATTTACAGTAATTATGGTTTCAATTAAAAAAACCATAATTGGGCCCTGTAAAAATAAAGAGGCTGAGTTGGGCACTACTATCTGAATGGAAGGCAAGATGACAGTGAGGCTGAAAACCAGGCCATCAGACTCGGGAACCAGCTCAGACCACTGTATGAGCTCATTTCAAAGGCTGAATGAACCCAGGTAGGCAGTGAGTAGTAGGTTTACAGGGAAAGAATGAAGTAACGGAGTGGGTGGATGGGGAATGAGAGAGTGTAAGTCAGTAATTTGGGATCCATCTGCAGGGTGAAGCTCAGGGCTGCCCAGAGGGAGCTTGCAGGGGTGAGTTGCATTGGAGTTACTACAAAAGGGCTGTTGGGGTCAGGAAGAAGATGCTGTGGAGGTTTCTTGTGTCATGGGCACTGACTGATCTGTCTGGTGTGAGTCAGTGTGGTGGGAAAGGAGGGTGCTTAGGGAGTGGCTTTACGGTTTTTGGAAAGCAAGACTTGTGTCCTCAGTGCCTTGATACACACCTGAGTGTTGGTGAAGCTACAGAAAGTGTTGAACTGAGACAAGGAAATACTAAGAGGCATCAGAAGGTCGACAGGACAAGGGGTGATGGGTTTAAACTAAAAGAGGAAGATTCAGGCTGGACGTGAGGACAAAATCCTTCACAATGAGGGTGGTGAAACACTGTCACAGGCTGCCCAGGGAGGTGGTGGATGCCCCATCCATGGAGACATTCCAGGCCAGGCTGGATGTGGTTCTGGGCAACCTGACCTAGATGAAGATGTCCCTGCTCATTGCAGGGGGTTGGACTGGCTGAGCTTTGGAGGTCCCTTCAACCCAAACCATTCTGTGATTCTAAGTAATGGTCAGTGTCAGGAAAGCTGTCTGTCTCTTCATGTCTGTTTTCCAGGAGTTACGTGTGTGCTTATGTTCAAGCCAGCATCTCTCCTGGTACTGAAACTATCTGGCAGGAGTTGTGGGCTTCCTTATGAAGTGTTTGCAAAACCAGGACAAGCTCTTGTGTCTGTGCTGTAACAGGTTTGGGGGTTCTTGTTTAGTTTAGCAAAGGTTTCCCACCTGTAGTTCTATCTAACAAAAGAAATGTTACTTAGTGTTAAATCTAGACATAGAAGGGGAACCCACTCGTGTGGCAACATGAGCCTAATTAGCCATCTTCCTGTTAATTTGCAAAGAGGGTCAGCTCTGCAGTCAACTTCAGTGTCCCTCATCCCACTTACTGCTAAAAAGCATCTCTAACTTTCAGTCTGTGCAACTTTTCTGTGTAGCTGTTTTGCTCCTCCCCCCATCTTACCCTTTGGTGGGGGGCTCACAGAGTAACAGTCACTCGATGCTGTGCGTTATCAGGAAATGACTTTTTGCAGACTTTATGCTTCACAGGAATTCTTGGCACTGGATGAAAGTCACTAAATTGCATTGTCATGTTCAGTGACAAGTTGAATAAATAAAACATTGTTTCTGCTACCCAGAAGACAAACACTGGTGCAGGAATCGTTAGTGAGCCTGGCAAAAGGTGGAGGGCCTGTTCCCAAAATCATGGAATCACAGAACTGCAGCACAGTTTGGGCTGAAGGGAGCTTAAAGCACCTCCAGTCCCAAACCCCTGCCCCGGGCAGGGACACCTTCCACTAGAGCAGGTTGCTCCAAGCCCCTGTGTCCAACCTGGCCTTGAACACTGCCAGGGATGGGGCAGCCACAGCTTCTCTGGGCACCCTGTGCCAGCGCCTCAGCACCCTCACAGGGAAGAACTTCTGCCCAAGAGCTCATCTCAGTCTCCCCTCTGGCAGGTTCAAGCCATTCCCCTTGTCCTGTCCCTCCATCCCGTGTCCAAAGCCCCTCTCCAGGTTTCCTGGAACCCCTTTAGGCACTGGAGCTGCTTTAAGGTCTCCCTTCAGAAGCCTTCTCTTCTCCAGGTTGAAATCCTTGTTGCTGCTCCATCCTGCTCTTCTGCTCATATGTGGTGGCTCTTCTCACTGCACAGGTGATTGGGACTTGATTGGACTTTACATAAACTAAAGCAATAGATGTTAGATTAGTTGTGCACGTAGGTGCAATTATCTGCTGTCTTGAAATACATCCTTGGTGGGAAGGAAGTGCCAACAAATGTTCATTTTCTTCACTGTGTACTGTACATCTTTAGATGTGCTAATGGGAACTGAAAAGCATCTAGTGGAAAACCAGCTACGAGTGCAGAACATCCTCTAGGAGAAGCTGAATTGTTACCTCTAAAGCAAATTGTGACTTGCAGTCAATGGCCAGCTCCAGACTCTCTGGGGTTTTTGGTTTCTTCTCAACAGATATAAACCATTTTGACAAATGGTTGTTCCATGAGATTGAGCTTCTTATTATCATGCAAGCACCTCTGGTTTATTTAGAGACTAATGGCTGGAAATGTCTCCAGTGTATTGTAATTCACTTGACAATTGTTTCTAGAGCTGAGCCAGGATGTTGGGTAATGTCCCATGAACTGTGCTGAGCAGATTTGGAGGTCAGGATGATGAGGCAAAGTCAAATACCACCTATGATTGAAAGGATGCTTGGAAGCAGCTCTCTAAAGGTAAAGCAACAAACCGGCATTTTGATGGGCTCGTTGAGCTTGAATGGAGGAGGAGATCTCTTTGGTGGTTGCTCCTGGAAGACTGTTGCCACTCTGTCTAGGACATGACATAGTTGTGCTGTGAGGCTGACATGGTGAGAAGTATCCAGTGTCATCTGCACGCTGATGGCAGTGAAACCTAAGCTGCCTCGTTGCTTCCCATAGAGTATTTTAGTTCCCCTGTGTGAGCCTTCAGAGCAGATGTACAAGTTACTCTTTCCTGTAGAACCTCTGTGAAGAAGAGATCCCTTGTGAGCACTTGTCTTGCTGAAGTTAGTGTGTGGTCAGTTTTTGGACCAGTGGGAGAGCAAACGTTGGTCAATGGTTCTGAGGTTTGGAGCAGACCTCTCACTGTTTGACAAGTGTGTACCAGTGTGTTCCTCAGCATGTACAGCACCTGTACTTGAGTTCTCACAAGCTGTGACAGTGTTTTCAGTTGTTGATTGGGGTTAGTTCTGCTTCTCCATAGCATGTTCTAATGTTTTACACATTAGAGGAGAGTAAAAGCAATAACATTCTGCAGGAGAACATCTCAGAGGAGGATTTGCTGATGCAAAAGCTGGGACATGACTTGTACAGTTGCTCTGTAAGTAAATACTGGTTACAGGGGAGCTGTGGGAGACTGAGTACAGCAGCTTCTGCTAAAATCTCCCAATCCATCACTTCATGCTTAAATCTTTCATCTTTCTCACTAGTAATTCCTGGAATGAGCACTCTAAACCATTGCTCTGCCTGCTTGGTTGTGGCCACAGCAAATGGAGCTAAACATGTTCCTAACCATACACCATGGTCAGAAGCCACTGGATTACATCCTAACTGGAGGAGACAAAGCTAGAAGTAGCTCAAGAGAAGGAGAACAAAGTCTCCATCAGTGTCGTGTTCTTTTAATACTCTTTAACCTCTTGACTCTTCACAACGTTGTGTAGCTTCAGGTTTTATTGTATCTGATTGCTTCTTAAATACGCTCTTGCTGTTTCTCCCACTAGTCCACCTTGCTGTCAGGGAGCTGTGATTTATAAGCTCATTACAAATGGCTTTAGATGGGATCTGCCAGAGGAGGGTTAATAGTCAAGGGAAAAATACTGTAGAAAACCAGATTGCAAGGAATATGTGCAGCTGATGGGAATGTCATGAGGGCAGAGCTTGTCTGGGATTCACAGAGCACACACAGTTATTCTCCTTCCCATCCAATAGCCTCAAAAGTGAATGCTGACAGCCGAGAAGGGAATCCTGTGACTTAACATACTACTGCACTTCTTATTACATGGGGGTTACAATAATTCAACCCTTTGCTAAAGCTTCTTGTAGTAATACTATCCTATTGTGTAATTTGAAAAGGGAGTCTTCTGCCTTTTGGGCTCTGGAAGTTGGCAAGGATTAAAATGACAAGCAGGAGGGGAAGCTGGGGATCTGTTTCAATTAAAAGAAATTAGTGTGTTAGTACCACAAAGCTGAACCATTAGTCAGACATTCCTGGTGGGAGAACTGACAGGAAATAATATGATTTACAAGCTGGGGTATGTCTGCAACATAAAAGGAAGGGGGAGAAAAGAAGTCATTTGCTGGTTGTGTACTTCTGGCCCTGGATTAAGTTAGGAAGAGGTTTTGCCTGTAAACTGACCCGTGACCAAAGTGATCTGACGTGGGGTTGCTTCAGATTGCATCAGTTGAGCGAATGGGCTGGTTCTGGTGTCCCTTCAGGTTTTATCTGATATTTCCCCGGAGCTGCTGCGAGGGCTGGAGCAGCTCTGCTCTGGAGCCAGGCTGAGAGAGCTGGGCTGGGGCAGCTGGAGAAGAGAAGGCTCCTGAAGGGGAGCCCTTAGAGCAGCTCCGGTGCCTAAAGGGGCTCCAGGAAACCTGGAGAGGGGCTTTGGACAAGGGATGGAGGGACAGGACAAGGGGAATGGCTTGAACCTGCCAGAGGGGAGATTGAGATGAGCTCTGAGGCAGCAGCTCTTCCCTGTGAGGGGGCTGAGGCGCTGGCACAGGGCGCCCAGAGAAGCTGTGGCTGCCCCCTCCCTGGCAGTGTTCAAGGCCAGGTTGGCCACAGGGGCTTGGAGCAACCTGCTCTAGTGGAAGGTGTCCCTGCCTGTGGCAGGGGTTGGGGCTGGAGGAGCTTTAGCGTCCCTTCAGCACAAACCATTCTATGGTTCTGTGACCTCTGTTCTTTGCAAATTGAGATTGCAGCTGGTACTTTAAATCTGGATAACTTTTCAGATGCCAGTCTTGAGCAAAACTGGTGTCTGAAGCAGCTTGGAGACCTTTGTTTTAGCTGTTACAACCTAGTTTCAGGGTCCTGACCACTATGTCATCACGGGGCCTAAAATGTGCCTTCGGTAGAAGTGTTACATTCGGTTTAACACTTTAAATAAAAGGTAGGAAAGATTTTGTGGCCCAAGTGCTTATTTCCCAGAAAAAGCTAAACCAAGGAGGTGCTGCCACTGCAGGATCACTGAGCTGCCTCAGCATGTTTCTCTTGGGTCAGGAGTGAGCTCAGGGTAGTGTTAATACAGAAACAGAATGCAGAAGTGAAAGCAGCCTGGCTTGCTTCTTGAAGAAACTGCCTGGCTCTGTTTATGCTCAGCAGTAACACAGTGAAATGAGCAAGAGCTGTTGGAACAAAGCTGTGACAACCAGGGAATTAAACCTGCAGGAATCCCAGGCACAGCTATGGGTTGGGTGAGTGATTCAGAGCAGCCTGAAGAGAAGGACTTGTGGATCTTCTCATTGACCAATACCCCCATGACCCGGCTTCAGTGTGTGCTGGAGGCCAGAACCCCCCCTGTGCTGGGCTCCACCCCCAGAGCGTGAGCAGCAGCTCAGGGAGGGG
>NW_009926728.1:14041-16951 GCF_000696875.1 Nestor notabilis
TGGAAGTTGTCCCTGCCCGTAGCAGGGGTTGGAACTGGATGAGCTTTAATGTCCCTTCAACCCAAACCAGGCTGGGATTCTATGACTTTGTGATAAGTAGAAGCAAAGTCCTGTGAGCTGTAAAGCTGGGAGCTTTAACTGAAGTCTTTTACCTCCTTTCAAACCAGTGGCTTAGCCTTTGAAATGAGTACAGCCACAGGTTTGTGTAAACCCTCTTAAAACTCAGAGTATAGGCTAAGTTTCAGAAGTAGCAACTGAGAGTTGTCAAAAGGTGTGAGTGAAGCCTGGGAACTTCCCCGAGTGTGTATGCAGTGAAATGGATAGGTGAGGAGGAAAGTGCAAAGTACTTGTAGACTCATTGGGTGGAGAAGAGGAAGGGCAGAGTAGAGTCACTGCTCCTGCCAGTGCTGTGGATGCTTCAGAGGTGCTGGGTATGTATCTGGGCTTGGAATAACCTTGTTTGTCAGGTGACAGTTCTGTGCAAACAAACGCAAATGGGGTTTATCCCTTGGTGTGGCTGGGCATGTTTGGGTGCCCTGAGCTGTGGCATCTGCATGGCAAGTAGTTTACTTGCAAGTTTGGGTTATCTTGAGTTAGCTCCTGTTGCTTGATGTTATCAGCACACAGTATCCTGGCCAGGGGACCCCTAAGGAGCAGCAGCTATTCCTGAGCCCTGTCCCCCGATCCGAAGGAATCGTGTAGTTTAGTGGAGATGACAACTGGGAGTTCAAAGGAAGTTGAGCATTTTGCCTGGTTTAATTGCCTACAATTTGCATACCTCTAGTAACTTCCTGGCTTTTTAATTGGTGTTTTCTGCATTGGAGGGCATGTGCCCATCCTCAGCCTTTCAGCAGCATTCCTTACAGTGTCCAGCTGTGCCCCTGTGCGACTGCACACTTACACAACTGGTTGCTTTTCAGCACTACTTGGTTTTCCTTGAGCCTCTACTCAGAGTTTCAAGGTGACCAGAGGCCTGGGCCTGTTCTGTGAGGGCTTCTCTTGTGGCAATAAGCTAAGTACAGCAGAGAGGCTGAAGAGAAGAGCAGCTGTAGGTGAAGGGAGCTAAGCAAACATAGCTATTCCTGTAGACACGTTCTTAACCATTTTCCCTGTGGTAGTGCCATAGGAATGCTATAGCAGGTGTTTAGGTTCTAGGCAGCCAAACATCTTTAGAGGAGACTTCTGAAGGAGCTTTCCTCTAAGCTAATATTTCCAGTCTTTGTGGTCTCTAAATCATTCAGGGACTTGAGCTGTAGTAAAACGTCATTTAGAATTTGTCTGAACTCCCTGTTCCTCTGCAGGAGCTCAGTGCTGGGGGAGACAGAGCACTGGTGGAAAACAGCCTCCTGTCAGGTAAACACTAAGCTCATTACGTCCTGCAACCTCAAAGAGCTTGGCTTTGGGAGCAGCCCAGACTGGGAGACAGCCTGTCTGATACCTTCTCAGGGAGCAAGGCTTTGTAAGCCTCTCCATGGCTAAAGGCAAGGTTCTGTAGGAATCCTTTGTCTGGAGGTGTGCTAAGAAACCATGGCTTCAGTGTGCAGGTTGCAAGAGAATTAAGTGGAAATCCAGAAGAGGTGATGTTCAGAGAAGTAGTTTGGGTCAATCTGTAGTAAGGTAGGTGACACAGAATCATAGAATCAACTAGGCTGGAAAAGACCTCTAAGACCATCAAGGCCAACCGTGATCTCCTGAAGAACACCTTCCTCTTACACAACATGTGTGAAGGCTTTGTGGGGTTTTTGAGTGCCACTAATAACACGCCATTCCAAAACAGCATCCCTGAGAGTGTTCCCTCTCCTAGAAAATCAGGGAACAACATGCTGCTGGGTTTGGCACCTTGGATGTGGCTCCCATCTCTTTATACCTGAAGTACCTGCAGCAGAGCCTGGAACCAAAGGATGTGTTTGACCACAGAGCTGGGTATTACAACTTCACTTACAGTGTAAGAACCAGAAGCAAAACATACTGGTGGAATTACCCATCCAGTTCTGAAACAGGACACGCCAGATGTGTGCAGTACCACAAGGTACCACTTTGCTCTCTAATCCATGTGCCTTGTGTTGCCTTTTTGACTGTGCCAGCAGGGATTTATATCTGATTAAAGTGACCGTGCAACCACAGATTTAGGGACACAAATACAGCAGAACCTGCCTTTATTTCAGTGCTTTAAGAAACCTGTTGACAAACTGTTGTATTATTTAAATGCTCTGCAAGAAGACTGGGGAGTCCTGCTGGCTCAGCTGTGCTTTTACTGCTGTGCTATCAGCAAATACTGTTAGTATGTGCTTGTGTGGTTTTGTTTGTCCATTGGACACAGCCATGGCTGAACTCCTGTAAGAATCTCTGCCTTGAACAGCCTTGCTTGTGTCTTTTTACAGCAGCTTTTGAATATATTGTTACAAAACCACTCAGTCCAGGTTCTTTTGGGTAAACCATAAACCACTGCAAATATATGAGCAGCAGGTCAAAGGAGGGGATCCTGCCTCTCTGCTCTGCTCTCATGAGACCCCAGCTGAATAATGTATGCAGTTCTTGGTGTCCTCAGCATAAGAAGGATGTGGAGCTGTTGGAGCAGTGCAGAGAAGGCCACAAGGATGAGCAGGGGCTGGAGCAGCTCCTGTATGGAGACAGGCTGAGAACACTGGGGCTGTTGAGCCTGGAGAAGAGAAGCTGCGTGGAGACCTCAGAGCAGCTTCCAGTGTCTGAAGGGGGGTACAAGGATGCTGGAAAGGGACCTTCATCAGGGACTGAAGTGACAGGACAAGGGGTGATGGGTTCAAACTGGAACAGGGGAAGTTCAGGTTGGAGATAAGGCAGAAGCTCTTCCCTGTGAGGGTGCTGAGGTGCTGGCACAGGGTGCCCAGAGAAGCTGTGGCTGCCCCCTTCCTTGCCAGGGTCAAGGCCCAG
>NW_009926728.1:16963-37389 GCF_000696875.1 Nestor notabilis
CTGGCACAGGTTGCCCGGAGAAGCTGTGGCTGCCCCATCCCTGGCAGTGTTCAAGGCCAGGTTGGACACAGGGGCTTGGAGCAACCCCGTGGCAGGGGTTGGAACTGGATGAGCTTTAATGTCCCTTCAACCCAAACCAGGCTGGGATTCTATACATAGATACTCCTTCATTCGGTGCAGTTCGTTTCCAAACTGTTGCACTAACACTTGCTCTGGGGTTGTGGCTGTGATGGTGGGTTTTAACATCATCTTTCCCTGGGTTTCTTTGTGTATTAAACAATTCCATCTGGCAGAGGCAGATGCAGCACTTCCATAAGTGTTCCCACGATCCAAAAGTGAGGAGCGTGACCTTGTGACCATGTGCCAGCTTCCCTTCCTTGATGTGAGAGATAGTGGGAGGTAAAGACAACACTTGGGAAGAAAGGTCCCCTGCCTGAGCCTGGCTGCTGGAGCTGCACTGGCTTAGGCCGTCTAAATAGTATCTTTCTCCAGGGACTGAAAGATTAGTAGGGAAAATTGAGTAGTTTTCCCTTCCCCTGAACATCTAATGAAGATAAGTAAGTTTAGAAGCTCTTGGCTGTTGCTTTTGTGCATGGATATAGTGATAGTTCAGTGATCGATTTGGGGTGGCTTTCCAAGATAAAGAACTTCAGACTCATTTCAGCCAAAGATTTCCTATCAGAGCAGTTAAAGAGTGTGGGGGGAGGTTTTATGTCCGTTGCTTGAAGGCATCTTCCTTCAGTGACAACAGGGTCATGGATTTCTGTTCTTGGTGTCAGTGCATCCTGTTTATTGGGCTGAAAGCTCACATCTTCAGGAGGTTGTTGCAGATATATGGAAGATCGTGTCCTATAACCTGAACTGGATGAGAAGTAAATGTATAATCTCCCCAGGCCAGTCTGTGTGACTTGCTGGCTGTAAAATACTTACCTTTTGCTAGGGAATGGGTAGTACCTTCTATGAGCAGCTTTCCTGATAGATGTCTACTAAAGTGAGGGCTCCCTCCTTTCCTCATTCCAAGGCTATGGCTTAATTGCAGGAAACTTTGCTTCCTGCTTCTCCCTGACCTGGGGGCTGCTACTTGACTAATGTGATAATGTAACTGCTTTAGGTTTGAGGCCTTTCTTAACTAAAACGTTTGGAGCTTGGCAGACCACAGGAGGGAGAAATCAAAGCTCAGCTTGTGGTACATGGGTGGTGAGAAATGCAAAGGGAAAGGGGAGGGCAAGAAGCAGTGGAAACCAAGTGGCTGCTGCTGGCCTGATCAAAGTAACTCCAGCAGATTTTGGGTGCTGTTAGGCTTGCAGGAAAGTGTCTGCTTGTATCTGTTGGTGAGAGGGAGAACTACAGGTTATGTCAAGAACGTGGGTCAGGTCATCAAGTGTTGCTGATAACGACTGCTGTGTGTTTTCTGCCTCTGAAGTGAAGTGTAATGGGGGTTTTGTGTGTCAGAATTGGATGTGAGACCAGCTGCAATAAGCCCTTTGGAATATGTTGCTGTGATTTCTTAACTATAAAGTCTCTGCTTTCTCAGATACAGGCAGCTTTTGGTGTGTGTGTTGTAGGAAGAAGGAAATTGTGGGTCATGCTTTGTGTGTGTTTCATTCTGGTTTTTCAGTAAAGGAGGAGGGAGAGTGCTCTGTGTCGGAGCAGGATTTGTTTTGGATACGAGTTATCTCAAGCTGAATGGGACAATACAGATGAGGAAATGTTCAAACTGCTTTGGGAGAGGGACCTTTCAGTTCCCTAACCCAGATTGCTGTTGAGATAGCACAGAAAGCCAGTGCATTAAACATCTGCACAAACGTTGGAACTGGTTCTTGGGTGAGGTAAGGACTGGACTCCTTTCCATCAACAGCACCATGTTGAACTGGCAGCATGACACCAGTTAAAGCTGTGTGCTTAAATCCATAGTCTAGAATGCTTTCTGAAACACCAAGTCAGTAATGTGTGCTCAAATGGTACTGAGCTGTATTGAAATCTGTTCGTAGCAATACAAAATATACTGCTGCTTAGAACTACAAACTGGTATTGGAGGAGGCAGCAAGCACTGTAGTTCCTGTTCGTGTGTGTCAATGTGTTCCCTACCCTGTTGTGATGGAATATCATCAATAACCCTCTTCTTGTTCCTGCAGAGTGACCAGCAGCTGGATTGTGCCTTGGATTTGATGAGGCGTCTGCCTCCACAGCAGATAGAGAAGAATCTCAGTGACCTCATTGACTTGGTGAGTATTGGCTGCTCCGACCCGAGCCCTGGGTGTAATGGAGATCTGGTATGTAAGAACATCTTCTGAGGCAGCTCCGAGGTGTGGTGATTTGTTTCTCTCCTTGTCCAGTGGCAAGGTTGAAGAGTACAGCACTTGCCCAAATGATGTCAGGAATCTACATGTTTACTTTGGGCAAGCCAGCAGGTCCTGCTGTGTATGCAGGGACATGCTTTGGGATGAAGGGGCATTAACAGCTTTCTTGATGAAGTCATAACTGGTTGGGAGGCTGCTGTTTAGTAGAAATAATTTGGGGAAGTTGATGCATGTTCTTGTGCATGTGTGGTGTCTCCTGATGAACTACCTGCCTGTTTGGAGCTTGGCACAGGACTCATGAATGGGTGTGCTGTGGCACTTGCTCCAAAGAGGTTTTCAAGGCAGAAAATGTCTGAACACCCAAATCTGGTTATAATTTATGCTCTCTCAGGTATTCTGCACTCCAGTGAGTATCCAGTGACCAACCATCCTGTGCCCAATCCCTGTGTTCTGCTTGCACCTGAACCATTGGTTTTCCTTCTCTGAACTGCTAGTGAAGAAAACTGACTTAATGAGCACTAACTGTGCTCATTAGACAGGATTCTGATTGCCTCACATCCTGCGTTGCACAGTTGGGCTATAGCAGGCTACTGAGTGTCAGTTGTTCTGTAAAACACTGTGTGGCACAGTTGCCTGTGGAGTAACTTCCTGAAATATGGATTTAATCTATACAGAACCTTTTATACGGGTAGCTGGGAAAACTTGTTTCTGTTGTCCAGTCAAAATATATTCCTTATTTCTGACCTAAGCTTCTAAGTCTTTGCAGACAGAGGATATTTAGGCTGGAACAGGGCTGTTAGACCTTTGGATTAAGCCTTTTGTCTTACCTGTAGTGGCTGACTTAAATTTATCAAACTCTAGTAAATACTGCTTTTACTTCCATAAGCCAAGGTACAGGTAAGAAAGCTCTGTGGGTCAGGAAAGAAATTACTCCCTGCAAGAAGGGATTATTTTTCCTTCTTGAAACCATTTAGTAATGGGCTACATCTGTGCCACCAAAACTCTTGGCAACCTGAAGCATCACTTTTGTGGCTGTTGGGGAAGGTAGGACACAGGAAGGAAATCGCTGCTGTGGTCTGGGGTGACAATGTTGGGTTTGGGATGAAGCTGGGAGGACTGGACAGGGTTTGAGCAGCTCCAAGGCCCATTCAAAACAAGCTGTTTGGGGAGCTATGCTAAGCTTGGCTGTGTAATTGCTATGAAGTTTTTTTAATGACTCACAAAATTGCTGCTTACCTCTAAAGGTTGGAATTGCTTTTGGATGGTGCTCATTAGTGCTCTACATGCTTTCCATCAGCAACGCGCTCCCCGGGCTTCTCTTCCTATTGCAAGTGTAACATAAACCAGAGCAGTTGGATGCTTGTTAGGAGGAGAGGGTATGTGTGATTCCCACATTACCCACTGCAGGCCCTTCTCTGGGGAAGAACTGAAATGGTTTGTTAAATCCAGTGTGATCTCTTTATTGTTGAGACATCTGTAGAGCTCTTCTGCAGCTGCTCTCAGCCTGACCTGCACAAGACTGAAGTCTATGCTCCAGTGAGACTGTGCACTGCCACCTGTAATAGTTCCAAAAACATCATAAACCAGACTCCAGCGAATAGTGTGTTGACCTTTTTTGGCAAGTTTCATCCAAACTTTAAAGCTGACCTTCTCATTCTGTTTCCTGTACCATTACCAGACAGTAACCTCCTTGAAAGGAAAGGTCAGACTCCAAATGCATGGCAAGTGTGAGCAGCTTCATTAAATTTGTGATAGAATCATAGAAGCAACTAGGTTGGAAAAGACCTTTAAGATCATCAAGGCCACCACTAAACCATGTCACACAGTTATAAAAGATGGCCCCTGATTTCTGCTCCCTTTGTGCTTGGTTTCCTTGCTTCATTACACTGCCACGCTGCAGTAGACATGATGCAGAGGCCCACATCATCTCTTTGTGTGTGAAGCTTAAGTTATTATTACTTTGAGAACTGCTGCAGCTCAGCTTCCCATGGTCTTTCCATAGGAATTGATCTCCAGAGAGTGGAGCTGCTGTTTTGCTGCTTAAGATCCATTGGAAGGGAGATGAAGATGGACTTTGTGGGTTGAAAGTTGCCCAGAGAAGCTGTGGCTGCCCCATCCCTGGCAGTGTTCAAGGCCAGGTTGGACACAGGGGCTTGGAGCAACCTGCTTTAGTGGAAGGTGTCCCTGCCTGTGGCAGGGGTTGGAACTGGAAGAGCTTTAAGCTCCCTTCAACCCAAATCATTCCAAGACTGAAAAAGTCTTAGTTTTGGAAAACATTTACTATACAAATATAGGAGGAGCTGATGTCTACTTCCAAGGCTTGGAATTCCTTGTGGAAGGATAACAGCATGAAAGTGCGTCTTACTTTGTCAAAGCCATCCTCTGTTGGTACTAAGAGTATCTTGGTGCAACATGAGTCCATGGAACGTCTTCAAGGCTGTATGTTACTGCCCCCAAGTGTTGGGCTGCCGAGGGAAAGGGCCCAAACAGACATGAAGTAAAAGGGTGGGTGGAAGAGGAGAATTTTTGGGTCACTGGCCCTTATCAGACCAGACACTTCTCATTCATTAACAAACCAGTTTGTGGTTTGCCCTTTTACCACATCTGTTGTTGCAGAGTCTGCAATTAGAGTTCATTAGAGACCTTGTCAGTCACAGGACTCCAGAGGTCCAGTCTGAAAGAAGCTGTGCTGGTGCTGGTAATGTGCCTTGGCATGGGACACACTGGTTGGAATTCAGTGAGCCATTGTTTGTAAATACACTACTTGGGGGCTGTCGAAATGTCCTTCTAAATGTCCATGAAAAGAGTTCAGTGGAGGCACAGACCTTTTTAATGACAACTGGTTTAAATTAGAATGATTTTCCATGTAGCTCCTTTGGAATCTGGGGTAACTGAAGCTTTGGAGCATCTACCTGTGAACCAAGTCTGAACTGTAAAGCAGTTTGCATAAGAGAAGTGTTAGAGGTGATTGCCCTGCTCTTGAATGCATTTGTGATGAGGATAGGCCTGGTGATAGCATTTGTAACATTAATACAACTCTTATCTGTGTACCATAAATACTGTCTCACCTCCTTAGTGCCTCATATTGTCCAGAAGCTGCTGCTGGTGATACTGTGCTTCTCGTAGAAGCCAGTTCTGAATCACATCTGTTCTCATCACTTGCTGAAGGAGAATATTAAGGGTATTTTCTGGGTGGAAATGTTTCCTGGGAGTTGTGCTCCTGCTTCCTTTCTCTTCAGATCACTAAGCCAGGCCTAGTGTCCCTCTGTCTGTGTCCTTTCCAGGGAAACCTTGAGGGAGGCATCTGCTTTCAGGTAGTGCTGCCGTGAAGGGTCTCTTCCTAGAACACGTTGGCAGGTCAGTGACAGATGCTGCGGGGTCCCAGCCTCCAGAATAGAATCATAGAATAGTTAGGCTTGGAAAGGACCTTGAGATCATCTCATTCCAACCCCCCTGCCATGAAGCCTCTGTGGGTGTTTGTGCAAGCACCTCCACTGATGTGGCTCCAAGGGAGCTGGGTCTGTGGTGCTCATGGGCCATGCGCAGCAGGTACTGGCCTGGGACATGATTGTCGCAGGGGCTGTGCTCTCCAGCTCGGTGGAAGTTAAGCAGGTTCCCCTTGCAGGTAGGAGTTTCCTGCTCTGTTTGGTTTGAATGTTTGCCTGTGTGTAACATAAATTAGATGAAAAATGTAGCTGAGTCAGGAAAATCTGATGGCAATAAAAGAGATGGAGAATCGTCCTTACACAACTGCCTAACAACATGGACAAGCAGGTTCACCAGGAGAGTGGGGCTGCCCACAGCCACAAGCACCTTCCTATCTTTTCCCGCTAAGCCTGATACTCAAACAAAGCTCAGCTTATTCCCCAAAGGGAATGCTTTCTTGAAGTACAGGATCAAGTTATGCTGCCATGGAGGAATGGAGTTTTGTATAGGTACAGCAGCCAGTAATGTTACTGGTTATGTTTCAAGGCTCTGTTTGCAATTAAAGATCTGGGAGGTGATCATCTTTGCTTCCTCATCACAGGAGAATGCTGCAGTATTTTTAGCAGAATGTGTTACTCTGAAAGTCCCAGAATGGAGAATTTAAAAACAAACTTAGGATTTTGCAATATTTGCACAATATTCAGGACCTTGCTTCATGGAGCTGATGTGCCTCCGGGCAAGTCCCAAGTCTGACAGCATGCCTTTAGTAGCTGAAGATAGATGAAGCTAGAGAATGTATCCCCCCCTCCCCAGGCAAACTGCCTTGCTTGGTGTGTACAGCCCATAAAGAACATGAGATTGTGACTGGAGCTTTTTGTGCTTGGAGTCCAAAAGTCTCTCCAGTATGGAGGAGAAAGATAAAATAATTGGGTGCAGATGGCAGCTGAGCATCTAGTGAGGGGGAAGGTGGTCAAAAACCCCATCAGACTCAGTGAAAACTTAAGCAGAAGTGCATTGCCAGCCTTGTGGTCTCAAAGCAGAGTGTGTGACCTGTTCTTCCTGGCTTGGGTGATAGATTCTATGCCACTAGCAGCCTGTTGGGATGTGAACACAAAGATTACTGCCTGAACAAGGGTCTCTGGCTTTCTGAATAGGTTTATGGTTGTTGAGACCCAGTTTTCTACTTGGTGAGGGGCTGTAAGCAGGAGTTTTCCAGCTAGAAGGGGTTACCTCTGGATATCTTGATGGTAATAGGAGATAGCAGTGAATGTACGTAAATCGTTAATGTGAGGCTTGGCTTAGAGCTGCAGCCCCACTTGGAGGAGGTTGTAAAAGGCAATTTCACTCCTGGCTTCACAGTCACTCTTTTTAAGCCTAAACTCTGCCTTTTTTCTTTTTCTTGCGGGCTCCTGCCTCTGCACTGCTCGTGTTAGAGCCCCCTAAAATGTCTATTAAGCATCTTTCTTAAAGGAGTGTGTGTGAGGATCACTTGGTGAGCTTGAATCCTGATTAGAAACCTGTCTAATCTCTTTTAAAGATGATGGACGGGGGGGAAGCTGGGACATAGAAACATCACTGGTGGGAACATGCCTCTGCATAGCCCTTCATTGTAGCTGGATGTCTCCAACACCAGCTGGACTCTTGACACAAATAGTCAAGACTTCCCAAGATATTGATATGCTGTGATGGCTCCTGGGACTTGGGACTGGTAATGAGATACAGAAGCCTTCACCTGCAGGTCACTAGTCAAAGGCTGGGGCACTCCAGTTGGGGCTGCCAGATGGCTGGCTTTTGTTTCCCAGTAAGCCACAGGATGGGGAATGCAGCAAAAGCCCTCTTTTATCCAGCAGATCACCGGAAGAATGCCAAGGATCCTGGTTTCTGAACTTTCCAAATGGAGCTCCTGGAGCTGAATAGATAAATCCTGTAATCAGTGTTTCCGCCACGCCATCACTAACTGGACAAACTGGGATCTGCAATTCCCGTAACATTTGCCTTTTTCCAGAGAAGCTGATTAGTTTTCATTTTGGTTTTGCTAATTCTTGCAGTGCTGGAATTCAGTGCAAATACTTGATAAAGCTGAGCTGTTTCTCCAGTATCAATTACATCTGGTCTTGAACACAAAAGTCCATTTAATAAACAAAGCTTGAAGAATGTGTGGCCCTTGGACATCTGATGGATCAAATTAAGGTTGAGCAATGTGTGGCTCTGGGGGAGTGACTTTCCAAGTGGTTTTAGGTCCAAGCCGAGTGGAGCCAGGCTTCCTCCTTGGGTTTCCACAGCATCCGTTAGGCCGTGGCTGTGTTCTGCAGGAACAGGAAATTCTGAGGCTGTGCAGTGACTCAGAAAAAGTATTACAATATTTTATTAGATGCTGGCCCAGAGGGGGAGGATCCGAGCTGAAGAGGGGGAGTTTGCAGCAGTGCCCAGTAACTTGCGTGGGCTCTTCTTTGTGGTTGAGCCATGTCCCCAGGTGATGCGAGCAGTGGTTTTGTCCACTTCTGTAATGGTGTAAGTTGTCTTAATAAAGAAAATTAGGTCTTAGGAGTTTGCATGCAATGAAAATATTCTCTGTCCTCTTTGGATGTGGCTCTTGATTAAAACCTGTTCTAGTCACATGTGTGCTGAGATACCTGCGTGTTAGAGTCTCAAGTTCAAGAGACAAATGGATCCGAGCGCTGCCTTTGCTAAGCTCTTGAAGCTCTTTTCATCTTCCTTCTGGGTCTTTAAGGAAAAAATGTGTCTTCTCATCTTTAATTTTGCTGCATTTAACGTATTTTTTCCAGTGTGTAAGGTTCCTGTGGAGCTCTGTACACACTGACCTCTGGGTAAACATGGAAAAAAGAGGCTATTTCCAGGGACAGAACCTTGCACCAGCAACACTGCTGCTTCAGTTGTAAACACGACTCACTTCAGTCAAGGCGTAGGAGAAAACAACAGCCTTAATGTACTCTAGTTGTGTGGCTTAGTAAACTGCTGACTGTGTAAGGTGCAGAATTTGATTCCCCAGCACTGGGCACGTTTAAGGTTGGGCTGGATGGGGTGCTGGGCCTGCTGCTCTCCATCAGGCTTTGCCTAGAAAGGTTGGACCAGCTGGTCCATGAGATCCCCTCAACCTGGTGTTCTATGATTCAGAATCTGATGCAAGTCAGCCAGCATGCTCAGATCAAGGCTGGGGAGCGAGTGTGAGGCATGAAGAGCTAAAGTACTGGCCTTGTCACTGCTGGACTCTTTTAGATGCTTGGTTAATCATATTGAACTGATTCAGAATCAGTTGTTTAGTTGATAAAGTTCCTTTAACCATAGAGTGAGTGAAGAAGGAAGGGTTCTTAGTTGGCTACTCCAGGAAGTGTACGGTTTCAGCTTTGGCACAAGTGATTATTTGTCTTGATAGCAGCACAGTTGACTTAATTAAAACACTGTCCACATACCTGCCTTGCTCTGCTGGAGAATACTGTTACCCAAGACAACAGAATCCTTGTTCAACATGCAGGATTATGCTTAACTCGCTTTTCATTCAGCTTTTCCCCCTCTCTGTACTGCACATACATTGTATATCCCACAACCACAGTGCTCTGCTGCATGGTATGTGCTCCTGAATGATGCTGCTGTTCAGCTGCGTGGCTCAGTCCAGACCCCAGGGATCCTCCTTCTTTCTTCTTTTCTAATGCCCAGTGAGGGTGGTCTCACTCCCTGACTATCCTACAAGCACCATAATAGATGATTGAGTGCTTATTTGTGGAAATACGGGTGCATTAGAGTCCAGAGTACACTGTGGACCAAATGAAATTAATGATGGCCTTTAGCTAAAGACACAAGGTTAAGCCTGTATTCAACACAGGGCCTCCCACTGCTTGGAGTGGGGCAAACTTGTGTCAAAATAAAGATGGGAGCCCAGTCTTTGCTTATAAAACAATCCTCATTGCTCCAGTGTTTTCATCTCAGTGACACTTATTTATAGTGCAGTGATGAATTGAACAACCCCCCTGCTTTGGTATTGCAGTGTTTGGCTGGGGGAGTGGATTAATTCTTGCCTTTCTGAATTGAAGTCCAGGTTCCCTATACAATGACTCTTGGCACTTAAATTCATTTTGGCTTTTCAGTTAACACAGAACAAGCTAATAAGGAAAATTACCAACCCATATCCAGTGTTTGAGACTGAACCTCAGAGGATAGGTTGTTCTCCCAGGCAGAGTTATCTGCTGGCATCTGCAATTTTGGATGTTTTCTTGCTAAATATAAACTGAATGTGCACAAAAGTGATCAAAATGCTTTGGGAAGACTCAATGCTTGACATGGAGAAGAACATAAGGAAAGGTATATGTGTAGTGGAAAGTAATTGCTCAGTGCTGGCATTGCAGCAGCTGGCCTAGCCTGGCTGGGCCAAATTTCTTATCACTGCATGTTCTCCAACGCAAAGGATCTAAATTCAGAAGGAATCAAATAGTCTCATGAACATGCAGCTGAAATGTTTAAAGCTGCAGATTATCATGTTCAAATGACTGCATTTGCCCTGTAAAGAGCTTTCCAGTATAAAGAGGAAACCCAGTACACCTTAATCTTGTGAATACATCCTTAGGAAGTACAGCAGCTGGTGAAAGTTGATGTAATAAATGATGCAGAAATGGTTCTCTTGGGATAACTGGGCCACTTGGGGGGGGGTGTGTGTGTCTGGTAATTAGAGTTGGAGGAGGAGTTCCATCAGCTGGAATATCTCTGTTCATTTTATAGTCACTGCTGAAATTGTCTACTTTATCCAAAGTATATGAGTGGGTTTTCTTCCCTGTTTTATCCTGAAAGAAGGAGAAGAAAATATATTGTCTTATGTCCTGTAGGGTGTCTGTACCAAAGAGGTAATGGATATGTATGCTGTTACAATGGAGTATTATAGTGTAGTAGCATGCTCTAGTGAGTATCTTTCTCCTATGGAGCCAGGCTGAGAGAGCTGGGCTGGGTCAGCCTGGAGAAGAGAAAGCTCCCAAAGGGGAGACCTTAGAGTAGCTCCAGTGCCTAAAGGGGCTCCAAGAAACCTGGAGAGGGGCTTTGGACAAGGGATGTAGGGACAGGCCAAGGGGAATGGCTTTAACCTGCCCGAGGGGAGACTGAGATGAGCTCTTGGGCAGCAGCTCTTCCCTGTGAGGGTGCTGAGGTGCTGGCACAGGGTGCCCAGAGAAGCTGTGGCTGCCCCATCCCTGGCAGTGTTCAAGGCCAGGTTGGACACAGGGGCTTGGAGCAACGTGCTCTAGTGGAAGGTGTCCCTGCCTGTGGCAGGGGTTGGGTCTGGTGGAGCTTTAAGGTCCTTTCCAACACAAACCAGGCTGGGATTCTATGACTGCATCTTAAAACCAATGACAGTTCCTTCTGGTCAGTGAGAGGTTTTTCCTCTCCCACTAAGCCCTCTGGGAACCCCACACCAGGCATGTGCTATTTTTAAAAGAAAGTTAAACCTAAACATTAATCTTTGGATTTTTGTAAAGGTTGTAAATGCAGGTGGTTATTGGGAGCTTTCCTAAAGGGGATTGACTCTCTCTTGAGTTTGGGGCTTCTTTTGAAAATGCTTTGTATGTTTCTTGGAGCTTGAAGACTTGTCCAGCGAGACCTCTTGTGCTCACTTACCACATGTGTAGTTATAGAGCTTTTCCCAAAGAAATGGAACAGAAACAGAGGCTGGGAAAAATACCACTTTTCTCCAAATGGTGTTTTCATCACCATTACTCATTCTAAATGCACATCATTTGACTGCATTTGAGGTTGAAGAGACTGTTCCTAGATACTTATCTCTGTGTGGACGGGCAGCTGGCCAGGAAGCGGCCAAGAAGAGAAGAAATACATTCAGCTGGTCACTTTCAGGAACAACATGGAGCAAAGCTCTTCATGATGAGGTGCTTTGGGTCTGCTGTTGTGCACCTGAAACCGAAGCAGTCATCTCAAGTTGCTCCCTGCCTGAAGAGTCAGCTGAAAATTAATAGCTAATGGAGAAGCGAAGGAAGAGCCAAAGTGGAACCAGATGGGCTTGTGACCACAGATACATCATCTCACTTCACCTGGGCCATGACACTGCTGATTTGTAGCAGTATTAGGGTTGTCTGTCTTCAGAAACAGTGAAAGATCTTCCTAAAGCTCCTTGCTTCCTGTCCACCTTTATTTATTTTATGAATGTGGAATGGTTTTGAGGTTGCTTCAACCAGGTCTTGAGTCTCAGATGCTGAACTCCTGTGAGAAGCACCGAGCTTTACATAAGTACTTTGTTAATCTGGGCCCTTCAGTTATCACTCCCACATTATGCCCTATATAGTCCGAAGTAAAGCACCTCAGACTAATGGTTTGGACTTTTTAGCACTGTCAGTAAAGTTACCAACCACTTCCTGATTTTTCCCTGGCGTGTATGTGTTTGCAGGGTGATTGTATGCTTTAGGTGTTGCATTTCTTGCTAGCCACATCTTTTGTCCTTTGGTTTTGGGTTTTTTTAGGTCTTCTCTGGTTATGTTGGTTTCTGTTCGTCCCTGCTTACTTTAACTAATATCCTCTGTGTGTTACTGCCTTGGGGTTGGGATTGGGAATGGTTTTGTTTCAGGCAGTTTCATCTCTTATATCTAGTGCATTGAAATAATTCATGCTTATACTTTGGGAGCTGCTGCACCTCGAATTGTTTGGGTTCTTTTCTCCTCTAGACTTCTCCCCTTTGAAAATGCACTCACCAGCTCACTGAAGAGCTGGCTGGAAAAGAAGAAAGCACATGTCCATATTTTCTTCATTCCTCCCTCCCCTTTTCATTTCTCATGAGTCGTGAATTCATCACTTCATGATTCATTTTACCCTCGATTGCCTTTTTTCTTCATGTTCTCAATCAGGTTTTCATCTCTACAATGGAGAATGAAATGCAGAAGAGATCCCACATTAGTTATTTCTTTTATCTTCTGTTTCAGCATGTTGTCACCAATATATTCAAGAACTTGCCAATTGTCCTATATCCTGTTGCTTTCCCAACTCGCTGTTGGGAAAGGGCATTTTACTTGAGTCCCTTTCCCTTGCAGTGAAATCTGGAATGTTTTTCCCAAGGGAAACACACAATGTGGTAATTGTTTAGTAATAGCTCCAGGAATTATTTGTTGATGGTCCCTTGGTGCCCTGAAATATGTAGAGAGAGGGAGTTCCCAGAGGAAGCACCAGTGTGGCCCAAGCCTGCACTCTGGGAGTATGGCTACTGATAACAGATATGGATATTGATCACAGGATATTGACATGGATGTTGATCACAAGAGGCCACGGGATGGAACTTGCTTGTGCTTGCATTCACGTTACCTTCAGGCTGCACAGTGTCATCTCTCTGCAGTACATCAAAGCCTCTCTGCCACGTTGAGAGCAGATCTTGTAGTCTTTCCCCACATGAAGCAGAGGGGCCAGCTGGGGATCTGAAGCCCTTAAAGCTACCTGCGTAGGAGATGTGTTTGACTTTCTGTGTGCACACACAGGTTTTTCTTAGCCAACGTGGTAATGTTTGGCCAGCTGCCTGGAAACTCTTCCAACCTCTACCCAGAGCAGGAGCCTGTGCAAAACCCGCTCTGGTGGATGGATGGTGGATGCTGTATTAGCAGCTCCCTCCTTTCCCTCCATTATAAATATTTACCTTTATTCATCAGTCCTTGACAATCACTTCACTGGCTGGCTTTGGCAAGCAGCTAACACTGAGGATGTATGTATTGAAGTGTACTGGACCACACTAGTGGTTAGGTGATGAAACCTGAAATTACTGGAGGTGGGAGCATAGGCCTGTGTTGTAAGTAAAGTGCAGCTTGTTTTAGTTCTGGTTTGAAAGGGTTTCTGGCTCTGGGGCAGATGTGGCTGTGAAGAACAAAATCTGTTCTTCAGGATGCTGATCCCTTTTAACCTGAATGTGTTACCCTCTCTGCCCTAACACAGGTCCCAAGCCTCTGTGAAGATCTCCTCTCCTCCGTTGATCAGCCATTGAAGATTGCACGAGATAAGGTGGTAGGAAAAGACTATCTATTGTGTGACTACAACAGAGATGGAGACTCATACAGGTGAGTTCATATCCAAAGCATGGAGCTGACTGGTTTACTTTGTAAACAAGAGCTCTGTACAAGGATTGCAGCCCCTTCTCCCTCTTATTTTTAGCCAAAATACAAGTTTAATGGTATTAAACTCAGTGGTGCAGCTGTGACTGTTTCAGATCCTCTTCTCTTTAGTAAGACACTGGTTACAGAAGTTGTTCTTAGTATTTTTCGAATGTGAGAGGACATAAACATCTTCATCTCCAGACCACTGTAGAGTGCCTCAGTTTGTGGCTGAGGAGTGGGACAGCCTGCTTCATCATGGGCTTCAGGGAAAGCTGCTCCAGTGCCTGGACCACCTCCTCCCTCCTTCTTCACTGACCTGGGGGTCTGCAGGGCTCTTGTTCTCACATATTCTTACTCCTTTCTCCAGCTTCAGTTGCTTCTGTGTGGCAGCTTTTTCCCCCTTCTTAAATACATTATCCCAGAGGTGCTACCACCAATGCTGATGGGTTTGGCCTTGGCCAGCAGCAGGTCTGTCTTGGAGCTGGCTGGCATTGGCCCTGTTGGAGATGGGGGAAGCTTCTAGCAGCCTCTCACGGAAGTCACCCCTGTAGCCCCCTGCTACTAAAACCTTGTCACACAAGGCTAATACAGTCCCCATGGTCTGTCTCCAGGAAGAGTTGTGTTTTATCCTAGAAACCACAGTGTTTCTGCACGTTTTCTTTACTGCAATTTACAGTCATTCACTGAAGCCTAAAATGTAGTGATAGCCTCTTGTTAAAAGGGTGACTAACGTACTTCTTTTCCTGTAGTCATTTATATATTGGAGAATTAAAACCAGTCACATCTCTAGAAGAAATGACTATGAGGGCCTTGAGGTGAAAATTATGGCCTTGTTATGAAATGAAACCATCTATTGTTGCAAGGTTGTAAAATCTGTGGCATGGATACCAACAGAAAAGAGGTGATGCAAGCACTCGGTTTAAACAAAATCATCTTCCCATACAAAGCAGGGGGGTTTGCCAGCTGGAAAAGGCATTTTCACTCCTGTTTTGCAAGGGATTGAGTCTGATTTTGGGCATGCAGTGCCATTAGTTCTGGATGAAAATCCTGGCCCAAGTGTTTAGCAAAGAAAAGGAATCCCTCTCTACCAAAATAGCTGTAGACAAACCCGATGGAAATATTTGACCAATATAAGTTGTATGCAATTATAACAGAATGAATTTTGAAGTAGAAGGGGCTGTAATACTGGAATGGTACAATGAGTTTCAGTATTTTGGCTGCCACTTTGAGCACAGTCTCTCTTTGAATGCATTTATTTTATACCTTGCCATTAGGATGATTACACTTGAGAGACTATAGTTGCTTCCCCCTCTTAGTTATCTTCCCCCTCTCCCCCTTTTCTGCACTGCCTGACTTTTCTTAACAGCTGCAGTGACCATGGCTTCATTCCAAATATGTAATTAGGAATCACAAAGCTCATAGTCCAGCAACATTGTGAATATTGCATCACCTCCCTTTGCCTCTCTTCTCTTAACGAAGGGCACTGGGCTTTGAAGTGATGACCACAAATCATCTTCTGCCCTGACTTACAGCTCAGCCGTCCCACGGCTTCTGGTTGTGATTATAAGGGTTACATCCATGGCTCTCCTTGTAGCTTGGGGGTAACAGCTTACGTTCTTAGTGCTAACATTTGGAACTGACCTACAGTCAGAATCCAGCTTTGCTTTGAACAGGTTTGCAGTAGGGTTTTACATTCATCTGGCCAGAATGGTTTAAGAATTCTATTTTAAAGTGGAATTCCAGAGAATATTGTGACAATTCATTTTTCCTTTGCCTCAGGTCATCATTGCAGGAGCAGGTCATCTTATAAAGGATTCTAGATGCATTGGTGTCAGTTGCTTTGAGTTGTAGGAAAGATACTTACCTAAACTGAAAGCATATCTGTACATGATGTACACAGAGATCATGCTGAGAGTTTTGCCCTAGTTTTGCCCTAGAAGCAGTAGGAGGAAATGATAATGGATGCTGAGTTTGGCAGTGCATCTGCATTGCAGCTGAGTGTAAGTCTGGATTTGTCTTTAAATATAACCTATTGCAGTGGGCCAAGAAGCAAGAAGGTCTCTGAGGTGAAGCGTTCGCTCGTGTTCTTTAGGGTACTAGTCTAACACTGAAAGTTTGTTCAACCTGCTACAAAAGAGCATGCTGCATTTTTAAAGCTTTTGTGCATGAAGCTCATCTGCCTAAGCCAGTCAGATCTGCCTTAGCAGCTACATGCATTGAATCAGTTCTAAATTAGTAGCTAGAATAGAGTTTTATCACTTCTGCCCTCCACAGGGTATACTGCTGCAGCTGCATCCTCTCTGGCAGATGCCAGGGAAGGGATTAGATCCTGTCTATCTTCTGGGTCTTTCAAGAGCTGCTTTCTCACTGCAGTTGTGATCTTTCTTGCAGTCCCTTTGCATCCTATGTAGGCTGTTGACATCTAGCACCAGAGGCACAGGAAACTTGACCAGGTGCTTGTTAAGCAGTGTTGTGACACACTGCAGTAACTACTAACACTTGCTCCCCCCCTGCCTCTCCGTGTTGAATTATGTGTGTGGAAACCCTTTCTTTCAGGTTAGTTTCATGCTTGACTCTGAAATTTGCTCAGTCTCTTTCTTTCTAAGAAGATATTTAAAGAGTTACAAGAAAGCAGGAGGGCTCGGGGGGGTTTAAATCACTTTGACATTTTCAGGCCTTATTAAGTAATGGGGTTTCAGAAAAGCTATTGCATTTGTTCATAGAGAATAGGCATAATGTATTAATTGCTGGCATTAATGAATGCTGTTCTTTAAGGCTTTGGATTCAAGCGTTCTGGATTGAAGTGATTCTTCCTGCTGGAATTGATTGGTCTCAGCTCTGTTTCATGAAGTAAATTCTTCAGCACAAAGCAAAAGCCTTTGGAAGCCAGGCAAGGCTCACGTGTGCACGTGTTAATCCCATTCTGTGCCTACGTTCAGACACTGTTATTCATACCTCATAAAACCTGAAGTTATTACTGGGAGGTGCCTCTTACACTAATTTAATCAGTTAGGCCCAAATTTTGGAGCTCTGCTTTTAGAAGCTTTTGATATTTCCACAAAGATATCTCAGAGCCGCCCGGGCAATTACGAGTCCCAAGGAACACTATTCCCTGCCTGCACCACACTGCATCCCCAATTACTGCCCACTTCAAACCAAACACTGGGGTTCCTCTTCTTGGAGAGGTTGTTAATTGCATTTCTTTTAATACTAACCCAAGGATTTCAGAGCATTCTGCAGACAAGTGAGCCCCGTGCTGCTTGGGCAGGAAAGGCAGAGCTGGATAGTTAGGTTCCCTACTGGGAATCAAGTTTATAGGTGTTCTTTTCAAGTGGTTTTACAATTAATGAATGAAAACATTAATACATGGTATTCTTTCTCTTTGATTCTTTTTGAGCTCCAGTGTGTGTATGATCTCAGTCTTCAAGTTTTCTTTCCAGTCACAAGCAACCTAAACCCAACGTATTCTCTATAATAATCTATATCTGAAGGAGGCTACAAGGATGCTGGAGAGGGGACTTTTCATCAGGGGCTGGAGCAACAGGACAAGGGGTGGTGGGTTCAAACTGAAACAGGGGAGGGTCAGCTTGGAGATAAGGCAGAAACTCTTCCCTGTGAGGGTGCTGAGGCGCTGGCACAGGGTGCCCAGAGAAGCTGTGGCTGCCCCATCCCTGGCAGTGTTCAAGGTCAGGTTGGACACAGGGGCTTGGAGCAACCTGCTCTAGTGGGAGGTGTCCCTGCCCGTGGCAGGGGTTGGGACTGGAGGAGCTTTAAGGTCCCTTCAACACAAACCAGTCTGGGATTCTATGATCACAAAGTCAACTTCCATGAGGAGATGATCAGTTGCCAGTCTTCTGCCAGCTCCAGGGGATGCCTATCTTGGAGAACATTTATCTGGAGCATTGAGCTCCTGCTGGATAACAGAGTAGCAAATGCAAACTTCCATCCATCTGGAATGCTGAAGGATGAACTGCCTTTCTTCTGCCTGTAAACAGGTATTGATCCAACATTGAATAAAAAGCTGGTTAGTTTTTTATTTATCTGTATTCATGCAAATGGACATGACTTCGTTTGATTCTGAATATTAAGGATAAAAAAAGCCTTAGCTCTTACATTTTGTGTTAGTAGAGCACTGGGGTTTAAGACCAGATACAAAACAATACAAAAGATTTTTGCTCATGATTTGGCCTGTTTATCTTCATGCAGCGACACTAGAAAGGGAGGCTGTCCCTTCTAGGAGAAGAACAGGCCCTGGAAACAGTTGAGCCCGTCTTCAAAGCACTTCATGGATGACTTCAGTGCTTGTGGAAAACCTCCAAGAGACAAGGTGGCAGCTCCTTCACTGTTAAATTATAGAGTCATAGAAACACAGCCTGGTTTGGATTGGAAAGGAGCTTAAGATCATCCAGTTCCAACCCCCTGCCATGGGCAGGGACACCTCACACTAGATGTGTCACCCAAGGCTCTGTCCAACCTGGCCTTGAACACTGCCAGGGATGGAGCATTCACCGCTTCATTTGTTCCACAAAGCAGTTATTTGCTTCTGATTTAAGATCTTTACTGCTGGGAATTAGCTTTGATAAAAGCTGCTGTGGGATGTTTGGCCATTCAGGTGGTAACTCCGCAAGTCTCATAGGGCAGCATATGCAGAAATGAATATCCTCATGCTCAGCCCATCACAGTTTACTCCTTCCTCATATTTAGGCTCGATTTTCTCCATGTCAAGCATGGATCACACCAGAAGGTCAGTTTTTGGAGCTTCCCTTGGATCTTCATGAATAGATAATTTCCAGTTTCTTCCTATTGTAGCACTGCTACTCGTGGGAGCAGCTTCTCATGCGCGTAGTCTTGGAGGCGCTTCTCTGAGTGCTCCTGTAGTAACATTGGTTTGTGGAGGACATCAAACAGGCCTGGAATCCACACTGTGAAGGCAGAGCTTTTCTTTTTTAATATAAGACTTCAAGGTCCCTGACTTTATCCATACATTTCCACTCCGAGTATGTTTGATCACTCTATTAAATGGAATCCTTATGTGGAATTTGGTGCCCACAACACTGGAACCTGTTAGCTGAAACAGAAACCATTCTCTTTTAGGGAAATTAGAGGTCTGACTTTTGAAATTGAAGTGCTTGTCCATCTGCCTTTCTTCAAATAACCTCAGTGTAAGCTTTGAAATGTTTCAAGTACTCTTCCACAAGAAGAGAAAAAAGCACAGGGTTGTGTTAGGAGGGAGTTTTGTTGAGTTTGGGGTGGTTTTTTAGGTGAAGTAGCTGTTGGTTTCAACCACGATGAGTCGAAAGTGCCCCAGTCTGTTGGCTGGACAGCTCTGTGTTACTGGGCTTCCCTCTGAATGCCATTTTTTCACGCTGCAGATGAGAACTCATGCTTACAATGAAGGTATCTTCACTGTGGCTTCTGCCTGAGTTCTGTGCTTGCTGGTTTCCTCGGACACGGAGGAGAAGCATCGTGTGCTGAATGCACAGAAAACAGGGGGTTTTTGATCAGCCTTTTAATTTAGAGAAAGAAAAAGCAACTGCATCCTGGTGAGTGCAGCTGCTGAGGCAGCAGTACCCTTGTGCATTGCCTGGTATCCAGACCCTGGCTTTGCTTTTGCAGACTTCATGATGGTGAAGTCAGTGCTCTGTCTGCCTGAAGAGGTGACTCTCCAGCCTTGGACACCGTGTGGTTTGGCTGGACAGGGTGCTGGGACATGGAACCCCAGACTGGTTCAGGTTGGAAGCGACCTTAAAGCTCCTCCAGTTCCAACCCCACCACGGGCAGGGACACCTTCCACTAGAGCAGGTTGCTCCAAGCCCCTGTGTCCAGCCTGGCCTTGAGCACTGCCTAATGCGTGTAGCTGTGCCATTTGGGAATCCTGCAGATAGCACCAGCAGTGCATTTGTGTGAATCCCTTGCAGATTTTGGAGTTGCTGGGTGAGGAACACTGCTGTAGCTGTTCACTCTTCTCCAGAGCAACCAAGCTGGAAGCAACTGTTTCAGAATGAGAACCACCACCTGAAAAACACTACTCGGGGTAGATGTGACACACTGATTTAGCTTTTCCTGGTGTCTCACCTTTTGAGCCAGATGTGGTGGGGAGGAGGGAAGGGCTGTGAAAGCACAAAGCCAGAGCAAAGCAGGGCCTGTTCTTTGTGCTTTGCATTAAACAGATGTCAGACCTCGATGCCTTTCTGTGAAATGAGTAACAAATGGCTACTGAGGAAAAAGCCTTTACGTATGGACTGCATTAAGACCTAGTGCTGGTAGGCTGGAGTGTTGTGAAAAATGAGTAGGTAAAGGGTAGAGGCACCTTTCCTGAAACCAGCAATGATATATGTAGGTTGGTTATTCCAAGGGGAAATGAAAAGGAGAATGCAGCTTCACAGAATGGGAATTATAAAAGTCTCAAGCAGATGGGCAAAAGGCTTCCATTAATCTTTTAATACCAAATCTTTCATTAAGAGCACAAAAAGCTCTTCCACACCTGCAGAAATCATAGTAAAACCTGCAGCTTTATAAAGCCTGTTAAATCCTTCCAACTGCTCAAACGTTTTCCTAATGGTAGGCTAAAAGGAGAGTTTATTTCAAAGGGAAAGCGTGGAAGAGAGTTTGGAGACAGCAG